>NC_057798.1:73724112-74011158 GCF_018294505.1 Triticum aestivum
CATTTTTCTATGGTTCAAGTAGACAGTAGGTAAAATGAGGATAATAATGTTCTTAGGGTTTAGGAAACAAATTACAGACAATTGAAAATTTTATTTGGAATCAAATTGGATATTTAATTGATAGCTTATGGAGTTTCACCAAGTCCTAAGATGACGATAATAATGTTTTTGTTTATATTTTGTTTTTGCAGAAATCAAGGAGCCCTTGCATCATCCCCGCCGTCGTCCCTGTCGCCGACCCCCTCCGACCTCGAGGTGAGACCAGCCACCCCATGTTGTTAATTTAATTTAGGTATTTTAGGTGTTTAATCTTAGAATAATGTAGTATGAACCCTAGTTATGATCGAACCATGTTCAAAATGTAGGTTTTTAATTAGGTGTAGTTAATAGAATTTAGGTGTTTTAGGTGTATTTAACAGAATTCTAGGTTGATTCATTTTGAAGTGGACATGTCATATTTTGAGCATGTCACATTTGTTGTTATTTTTTTAGTTAAAGCATTTATTCCCGCATCGGCGTCAGCGATGCCTATCCCACATCCTCGTCATCGACTCAGCGGAGAAGGCCTGCTTCATCAGAGGGGCCATGTCTGGGACTGGGCTCCGCCGGGCTAGTACTGGGAGGTGCTACCTTCCGGTGGGCGCAGCTTGGTGAGGAGCCAGCCCATCATTGACCCGAACCTTCTTTGGTGGCGGTCGTGTGGGCCACTGAGGATGCGGTAGCTTACGTCCCCCGCGGAGGTGGTACGTCACCGTATCAGCGAGGAGGACGAGCACGTCCGTCGCTACATGGTTGCGTTGGAGGGCAGGTTTGACAATACCTAACAGGTTCTTCGGGGATCTCACTGGAGCTATGATCCTATGATGGTTCCTTCTCTTTGGGTGTCCACCGCCAGCGCCGATACCCGTCGTTCGCTAGGGTTGTAGATGTATTAGTGATGTTATATGTATGATACTATTCGAGATGTATTAGTGATAATATTTGACGATGTATGGACGCAAGAGATGATTTAGTTTTGCTTTGAATGCAATGACCATCAACTTTGAATGCAAATAGGACATGTGCTTGCCCAAGTGGCCCTGTTTGCAGGTAATACCTCCGAGTGGCCTATGTTTTGCCAGAGTGTTGATTAATTTCCTTTCCGACAAATTTCAGGTGCTCGATATGTCTTTTTTAGCAAAGGTCATGCCGGATTTTTCGGTGAATTTTGGCATGACTTGTGCTAGAATATGTAGGAAATATCGAGTGGCCTGGATTTTCTAGAAAGATAATTAAATGATATTTTAGGTTGACTTTAAATCTGTCGAGGCTCCATACATGACAATCAAAATATGGGTGAGGGAGAAAGTCTGCAGCATATATGAGAGAGGAAGAATCCCAACTATTGTCATGGGGGTCATTTCTCCTTCTTCTCCTTGTGCTAGACCTTTGTTATGCACTAGGGGAAGGGGGAGTAACGACCATCACCGACGGTCGAAAAATCAGTGAGGGAGTGTGTCCACCATATATGGGACAAGAAGAATGCCGACTGTTGTCGTGGGGGTCGCTTCTCCTTCGTTCCCGTGCGCTAGACATTATGGTTTAATGCACCCGAGGACGAAGGGAGGAGTGACCATCACCAATGGTCGAATATATACACCATGTGAGCTGAGAGTTTTCAAAAAAAGACTCGACGGACCGATAGGCAACCCATGCTGAATAATAATAGTCTAATTTAGTTTTTGTAGTACATATATTGAATTCTAGAAGTTTATTCTTTGAATTATGAACATAGGAAAAGTTGTCGGACGACGAAAGTCTTGCGGAGTGCTCCTGGTGCGGTGACGAGCGGGGTTTCTGCGCCAGGCCTCACCTTGTAGGAGGCCGGCGCTTCAACATTAAGCTCCAGGAGACCTTCGATGTTGAAACGGTATGCAACGACGCAAAGTGTTTTTTTGTAATTAAGCTCGACTTCTGCTTCTTCAACGTGTAATATTCATCTTTTACAATTCGAATAGCTTATCCCATGCCATGCAAGATGCTATGTCTTGGAAAGGATGGATTTTGAAGATCATGAAAATATGGAAACAAAGATAGTTCACCTAAGAACCCATCATGGTTTTGATTTTGCGGTAAATCTATACAATTCTGAGAGCGTATCCCATTTTAATTGCCCGAATTGGGAAGCACTTTGCAAGGCATATGATTTACATGAGGGTATGCTTTTCACCATGGATCTTGGTGATCCTGACATCGAGGAAGACAATATGGACATTTGGGTCCTTGTTGATACGCTTCCAATTCTGCCGCTATGTGAGTTTCTCAAACATAGTTATTAAGTAATTTATATTGTTTATTTCAAAATAGTTGATAACTTATTTCCATTGATAGCTTATTTTCATTCTTCAAAGAATGTGCAGAAGATGGTAGACAGAACCTACTACACCAATGGCGTAGAATTAACTTATCAGGAGAAAAATCATCTGGTCTCATTTATTAATGATCTTGAGAATTACAATATCTATTATCAAACTCCTGCACATTATGGTCAATACATGCCATTAGTGCACGTGTTGAACTATGATAACATCCATGGAGATACCATGGTAAGATTTTTTACTATTACGACATCCGTGCATCCTTTGCAAAAATTCTTCTAAAACTAAACTACATTGCTAACTACGAAGTCATTACTATGCTTTTCAACAGAAAATCCCGAAGGATTGTGTGCCTCATCTGATGTTTTCGAAATGTCGCCTTGATGTTATGAGCTTACGACCAGGTCATCCTACGCATCACTGATGTTCATACAGGATTTCTAAAACCGATGAAGACATGACAATCAAAGATTGGAAATATATATGGTCAATCTTAGGGAGGTACTTGTAAGCAACATTATGCGACGCGCAAAAATTGGAGACAAGATAATCTCCATTCTCCATAATGGAGAGTCAGTGCCTATCTTGTTTTATGCTATTTTACCTAAGAGAGGGTAGTTAGATCCTAGCTAATACTCCCGATCATGTGCTAAGAACAATTAAGTAGGGTTGGTTAGATGACTATGATGATGATGAGTATGACATGTTATCATGATAACGAGTAGAAGTTGTATGATGATGATGAGTATGACTTGTTATCATGATAATGAGTAGAAGTTGTATGATGATGATGAGTAGGACTTGTTATTATGGTACCAATGATGGGTTATTTAATATCAGTGGGTGACATGAACGTGAATTAGATTCAAGTGGAGACAACATGTGGTGCATGTCGAAGTACTACTAATCCAAACTTGATCTAGTTTGGGCTAGTAGTACTTTCGATGTGCACCACATGTTGCCTCCATTTGAATCTAATCCATGTTCATTTCACCCACTATTATAAATAATAACTAATCATGGTCATAAAATCATATGATGAAAGTACTGTATATAAAACATATACAAAGACAGCGACAATAAGCTGCATTTTCAAAAATACAGGAAAATTTAGCAGTAGCGCTTTTCAGAAGAAACGCTACTGCTACTTACTCTTATCAGCAGCGATTGCCCAAAACAAGCGCTACTGCTAACTAGGTATAGCAGTAGCGCTCGGAAACAAGCGCTACTGCTACCAGTTAGCTGTAGCGCCTTAGCAGTAGGGTTGTACCTAGCCTACTACTATATGTATTTCAAGCCCTACTACTAGGGTTTTCCCTAGTAGTGAGATTTTGCAGAATTTGTTTGCTGCCATCTTTGAGGCGGAAACAGAGTGCAACACTTTTTGCTCCCGAAGGGCTAACCTTCCAGGATCCTTCCCATTCAGATGGGGAATCCTAAGCCTCAACATCACCAACACTTCGTTCATTTTGGGGATCATCATTACCATCTTCATGACCAAAAACACAAGTCCATCTTCAACCCTACTTTTCAATATGTGAACTATTATTTCAGATCAGTTGTTGAGATGACTTTCTGATGTTAATTTATGCTTGGTGGTTTATTGGTGAAAGATTTGTATGTTTCATATTGTTTACCATATCATTACCCCACCAATCATTATTGATATGATATATTGTGAGTAGTCCATTACCTTGTTGAGGACTTAGGAGAAACCTTGTTTCTAGTAAGTATGTGAAATTGAGTAAAGTTTAGTGTTTTGATATTATGTTATGTTGTAGTTTTCTAGTGGTGGTGTGTGAACGTCGACTGCATATCAGTTCACCTTCCTGGTCCTAGAGGAGAGCATTTATGTGATAAGATTTCTCCAGAATGGTAGATATTACCGTGCCCTAAGTTTGTGAATTATTCTAGAGGAGTAAATACGCGGGAATTCAGTGCTATGGGTAGATTGCATATTAGTTATTATCTTCTATTTATGGATGCTTGCATGGATCATAAATATGTATTTTGTTCAAGTAAGAACAATGCATTGGTTTAGGCTCCACCAGAGTTAATGGAACTAGGTGAAATCCCCTCCGCCCTTGAGAACGATTTGATCCATATAAGTAATACAACCGGCTTGTCCTTAGCATGCTTAAGTATTGGTCTACTTGTTGCAACATTGTACTTTTGTTGCAAATTACATTTTTGCAATTTCTCTTTTGATAATTTCTATTTTCCACTTCTCATTGGATTCAACACTCTACTTTTCGAAAAATACCTACAACTGATCTCTACACTTTTTCTAGAAAAGGAGGTTATCCCCCGGCCTCTGCATCCGAAAGATGCATGCGGCCATATTATTAAACAAGTTCAGCAAAATACAAAGTCTGTAATCCGGAGTACAACTCACAAAGGGAGCACAAATAAAAAAGGCTAAGCAAATAAATCAAAGCCACAACCGGCTCGATGAGACTACATTAAGGACCTATCATATTATGCGACCGCTATTCAAACCGGTTGAAGATAGCCCGTGCTACCATCTCCCATCAGTTGCACCCAGTAGCCAAATGGCCCCTGGAGCCCATAGGAGTGAGTAACAACCACGTACAGATCCATGTCATAGCTTTGAAAATAACCTGCAAGAAGTTTAAAATATGTAATCTGCTAAAAATCATATAATTCATGTAGTTCCATATAGCCCAGAGAAGTGTGCATATTCCAATCCGAATAATTAACGCAACCTCGTGTTGTAACCCATTTAACCACGTCCAAACAGCGCATCTATGCACTTGGGTTATGAAGACAGTTTTCTTGCACCATTACAGGCGAGTGTCGCACTCTTGATAAGTGAAAATTGGTAATGAAACATTTGTTGTGCTTGTTTTTTTCGTATGTCTTTTTAGTCCATTATGAAACTCCAGGTGACTGTCTTCCGTGGATCATTCCTTAGTGGGATCTCGCAGTAGTGATCCTTGTGATCTTAGGTCCTTCGTGGATTGAAGCCTCCATAAACGTGGATGTAAGACAGCCAACTATCCGAACCACGGAAAAATCTTCACTGCATCAACCCGTGCTAACTCTACCTTGTTACAGGCACTTGCATGTCTTTATTTTTCGCTGCTCATACTCTCGTAGAATTGCATGTGTAGGGAGCTCGATAAATTACTAAAAAAGCCTAAAATTTCCAAGGAAACTAAAATTTGAGAAAAGAGTCTCCTTTTTGACTTAGAGTAGTCTATTCACCCCCTCTAGGCATACTTAAGCGATCCTACGGTAACATGAAATTCCAATTCTCTGTAAGGAAAATGGATGGAACACTTTTCAAGAAAATAAATATATTACCTTACGAATCTGTAATGAGAGCAACTTATTCCTTGAAAAGTATTGATGAGAAGATTTCAAACTATCATGGAAGGCATAGTGAAGTAATAATCAAACTGGCATGTCCACTTGTGTTGGGTCTGGCTAAGGCAGGTGGGCATGATTAGGAGATCTGCTGAGCAAGTGGGAAAGCCGGAGATGCAGGCTCCTATCTAAAGCAAAGGCTATCACACTGCATTGCTTCCTGCATCAAACCATCATCTGGTCCTTGCGATTCTTCAAATTTTTGATTTTTACTCAGCCTATATGCCAGCAAGTGGGAGTTTATTTTACCAACACATGAACGTTGGCTGCATTCATTTTTTCTGTCGATGGAAAGAGAGGGTGGTCGTATAATCACTATCGGTTAATCAGATGATACTTCTAACTACTAAAAGACACTGAGCATGGACGTGAGATTGGGACATGAATCAGTTTGGTTTGACAGGGTGAAGGATAGTACGACAGAGGAGATGCCAGCAACTTGACAAGCAAAGGCCCGTAAGCAATAATTCAGTTGGGTCCTATCTGCAAAATATCTTGTCTTGGATTTTTTTTGGAATGGCCGAAATGGTTTCCAGTTGCAACAAAGAAAGGGAGACACACAGCTAAAGTGAACAAACTGTTGATGTTGAGTCTAAGTTTTGTGCCACATTTCTAACTTGTCATCCAGTGCAGAAAAATATCTGGCTAGAACCAACAAAAGAGCATTACATAATGTCAGACAAGTTCACATTAGATTACAGCATGTCCATATGAGAAGTCCATCGCTGCACGCAGCGGCAGCTGCACGCAGCGCATCCACGGCTGCGGAAGAGTCGCGATTAGGACTCGCTGGAAGTGCTACTTCGAGTATAGAGCACCGCCGACGTGCGTAATGGTTCGTATTCGGTGTATTAGATGTACTATGCACTGACAGCCGGACTGACTCACCTGACGCTAGCACTGCACATGTACAGACGGGAGTACACAATACTACCGTTGCATGAACACTGTATAACGTAAACATTGCATCCACCTGCATGTATTTAAGGCCCATGCACCAGCCGGCCGTGGACAGTACGGGCACGTTTGGTTCCTGAGCAAGCGCTTGCCTTGCCTCGCGAAGCAAAAAGCAGAGGGTTTGGTTCCTCGGCCAGCTTGTCTCGTTGCCTGCAGTTTCCAGCTTTTTCCTACATATCGTTTTGCACGTTCTGCTTCAAACACGCGCACAAGCATCCCGAGTTCCCTCGTTTCGTCGTCGTCGCCGTGCCGCGATGTCCCAGAGCTCATCTTCCTCTCGTCGTCTCCGAGCACCCCCGCCACCACTGCCATTGATCCTGTGCCCGAGGTGTGCTGGGACGAGGACTAGATGGTTTGTCTCCGGCACAGACCGGAACCCCGGCGTCCGTTTTTACAAGTGCCCGAACCAGGGTGTAAGTCTGTGATCTGTACGCCCATCCACTAGATGTTGCAGTTTATGCTGATTGCTTTGTGTTTTCGAAATCATCATCCAGTTTTGAATCTGACGCAGGACGGAGGCAACCACACAACGAGAAAGCACATCAAACATTTTTTAATTCCTATGGAGGCACGTCAAAGCAGGAAATATAGGAATAACAACACTAAGTCAATTTGACAGTCAAATAAAGTTGTGACATCCCTTATTGGAAAATGAAAATCACACGCCAAGGATAAGAGTAATAGCATGAATTCAAATTAAACTGCCATCCAGCAAGGCACAAAGCTTATTGGAAAAACAGATCACAGTCCCAAATTAAGCATAAATGCAGGAAATCGAACTACTCTGGATTGGATTTTTGGATTCAACTACTCCCTCCGTTTGGAATTACTTGTCGCAGAAATGGATGTATCTAGACGTATTTTAGTTCTAGATACATCCATTTTCGCGACAAGTAATTCCGAACGGAGGGAGTACCTGCTTCAAGCGCTGAACCGAACATCACTCTACTGGCCCGTCGCGAGGCCGCTTCACAAACGGCAAGACCGGGTTGAAACAACTGGTTTTTTTGTGCCCAGCTACACCGCAATTGCCGCAGGTAGGGATTTTGCGAGGTTTCTTCGGAAGATCACCCCTGCGGGGTGCCCTTTCTCCCTACAAACCGTACAAAACCTCGATCGCGCGTCCTTGACCTCATATCCAGGTTTGTCCCTCGCTGTGGTTGGCCTACCCTTCTGCTTCTTCCTATCAGACGGCAGCAACGTCGACAGTGACATACTGGAGCCAGCTTCACCAGAAACTGAACTAAGCCCACACTCGGTGGAGATGAACATCTGAGAACACATGTCGTCTGGGTGCGAAGAACTTGTGCCCATCCTCTGAGTGGGATTGGCTGATTCCCCAATTTGAGTTTGGTCCACCAAACTTTTGCCATCCTTGACCGCCGCCAAAACAGTCAGCTCTGCCTTGCCTGCAATCAAGATGTCCATTGCTCTATCAAAGGCATCGACATTGCTATCACCAAGCTGGACAAACTCGAGCACGGTCAGGTGTAGTGCTGTATGCCTGTAGGAGGATAACCGCGGAGGCCCTTGATCCTTTTGGTAATGGAGAAGGTGAAGTGGCGAATTGTCGCGGGCATCTACTGTCCACCTTTTCATGACATGGAATCTGGGTATTTTTCTCACTCCCAAATGAATTAAAACCTGCATACAAGGAAGGGGAAGAAAGAACATTACAACCTGAAGATGGAAACCTGGATAAATCATTCTGAAGAAAATGTTTATAGCGAAGCTGCTATAATCGGTCGGGGGTAAGTTAGGAACAACCTTGATAGCATGGCAACAAAGCATCCCCATGTGCTCGAAGAGCCCACATTCGCATGTGTACCTAGCACAGCCATCATGGACACTGACCACATGCATTTCACGGCACCACTTCTCTCGCTTCTCAGCTTCAACATGTCGCACGTGGTAGGTGATGCCCCGCTCAACTTCCTCAACATCATACCTACCAGAGCGATACAAAGCCTGGCCAAACATCTCGTACATTGTCCGGGTATAGACTTTACTTGCATGCTCCTCCAAAGGGTAATTGTATCGGAGAACTACCCCGCCCTGTTAAAACACACAAACAAATCTGTTAGCGAGGATGCAAAACAGAAAATAGATGATTTATCTAGTTGCGTTAAGTTTTTCTTCAACACACACCAGCCTCGTTCTCTTCTCTTGGAATCCTTCTTCAGCTTCAGTCGAACTGCAATTTGCTATATTGCTTCACAAAAAGGTTCATGGGGCATGCAGGCGGGATGTAGCCTTTCAACAAATGGTTTGCACTCTCGCTTCTTTGCGTACTGGTTTGCTTCGCACATAACTTGCCACTAAAATAAGGCTTCGCCCACTTGTGACGAACCTCGAAAATTTGTATGAGGAAAGTGTTGTTGTGAAGCTTGTATTTGTCAACCCAGGAATAGAGATTGTAGAATTCGTACGCCTCTGCCAGCGAATCAAAAATGGTGCCAAGCACCGGGTTGACGACCACCTCAGTCCCCCTATCAGCGAATCCTCTAATTGCAGCTTCAAGCGGCGGCACACGATCAACTACTACAGATCTCTCATCTGGCGCACGAGGACCTCTTGGTCTGCAGTTAGATTAGCACAGTCCACATAGTTAAGGGAGGAGAAATAATTGTCACAAAGAGCAGAATAAAAAAGACAGCCAATAATTCTAACAAATTGGGTTAGACTACATCTAGTCACGATCTCCCCGAATTGAAATTTGTAACTATGCCAACACAAGATAAACTGGTTCAACTTACACTTGCAGACCATACCACATTAGCAACACACAATATACATTCAGACCAGAGAGTGGTATTAGTACCAGACCACGTTTTTTGGGTCGATGAAATTTAACCAGGCTACAGAATGCCGGGGCACGCGTATAATCGTAACAGAACACCCAGACATGATTAAGAAAACGTGCAAGGACCATTTTTATGACAAGCCTGATTCAGTCTATATTGTCTCACCCACTCTACATTCAGACTGCTGCACGAAATTCACTAAACTTCTACAAATGGATTCCACCAAAGTATATATTTCCCTTTGCGATGTTTGAACACTAAAAAAGGTCACCATCCCAACAGAGAATCAGCTACCAGTACAACATTGGTCAGAAAGAACTTAATCACGCAATTACGGTGCTTCTTATTACTAGCAGTTCAAGCTCTTTTTGTCACTGAAAATTAACCAGGGACATACTACAGCAGTGCCACGGGTATTTTTTGCCGACCAACCACTGGTTAGTGCTGAAGCAAAACATCTAAGAACTTGTTGGGAAGGGTTGATTCAGATTTCTGTTGTTTCCTCCACTTTTTACCCAGAGTCCTACCCAAATTCACAAGCCTAATGAATTTTTCAGTAGTTGCTCGCATGACTGAGAACAGGAAAATGAACAGTTGGCCTAAAGGACAGAAAATCAGTACCTACCGGCGTATTGTCGCAGTCTCGCGCCGACGGCAGGTACACGCCCCCAGAACTGAATGCCGTGCAGGAATCCGACGCGGCACTGCGGCGGCTGGACTCGGCGGATGTGTGCGAGACGACGGCATGAGTCGCGCACCCAGGGTTTGCGGATGCCACATCTCCGCCACCAGCACTGAAGCTCTTGCAGGAAGCACTGGACGACTGGACATCAGCCAAGTCCACCACTTGATCCAACAGACGAATGTCCGGCGAAGGCGCTTCGACGGCCGAATCCGGCGAGAAGCGTCACCGCCCTCGCCCAAAACGAACGGCGGCTCGCACGCCTCTGGACCCGTTGCCGCTGAGATCGTTCTGCAGCACCGGCGACCGGAACGAGCTCGTTAGATCTATATTTCAACCAAGAAAAAATAAAGACAAGGGGGTTCACTCACTCAGAGTCCAACCCCGCCTCCGTCGTCACTCCGAGGTTCGGCATGAGCATCGACAGCCGGAACAGGAAACAGCCCCGGCGCCGGTGCTGTTCTCGCAGCTCACCTTGCTCTTCGCCCACCAACCACCAAGACGGGGAAAGGAATTCGTGCGAGACGCACCAAATGCGACTAACCACAAGGCCCAGTCCCGTACATAGCTTCAGACGACCGGGGCCAGCCGTGCAGAGAACCGATGGCCCACTCTGCACCACGCGCGGTGCACGTCTCTTGTCCGCGCCAGACAAGTACCATGGACCGAGCCCACTGCACGGTCCCGACGCAGTGTATCTCTCTGTATTACACTATGTATCACTGCTTTAGCGCTTTTGCAAATCAAACTGCACGCATCACCGTGCAACTCGGGTGCGGCCGGATAGCTGCGTGCAGCTGCCGCTGCGTGCAGGACATCCACTCTCATGTCCATATATGCTATATCTATTCTATATGCGATCTTGCATAAACTCCACGGTGAAGGTCTACACATCCAAAGAACAAAATAGGCATGTAGGAGAAGAACAGGGGAGATAGAACAGCCATTGGGTCAGTCAGTCCTGCTTAGCTATCATATGGAAGGTTTTGGTCTTATCTTCATCGGCAAGCTCCTTGAGAAGACTATCATCAATAGTAGTCACCACGTTCTGTAATGGATAATCGAAATAGCGCCCGTGGAAGACCATCTTCGCCATCGAAGCTTTCCGCATGTTGATATTGTACTTCTCCTCCTCCCATGTACCAAATGCCACCAGAACATAGACATACACGGTCCTCTCCTGGCCACGCCTGAATGCCCCTGCTATCGCCTGCCTGGTCTTGGAGTGGTTCCACTCTGAATCCAGCAGGACCAGTCTTGATGCACCTGTCAAGCTGATACCCTCGGCGCAGGCCGTTGTCGAAGCGATAAGCACCTTCATCTTTCCTCTACTGTCAGTGTTGAACTTGTCCATGATGTCAGAGCGGACATGCAGATCTTGTTTACCTTGGATCACCAGGACTTCCTCCCCGAGGCGCCATCCAAACACATTCTCAATCAACTCGATGAGAAAGCTTATCGGTGACACGTTATGGCAAAATATCAGCACCCTCTCCCCCATGTAGGACGACTTGTGCAACAGATCGATGGCAAACTTCGCCTTGCAACCGACAGCGAAGTCCCTCTTGTACCTGTCAACTTTATCTATTTCTGCTGGAGTGAAGCTTCTGCTGGAGTGAAGCAAGTGCTAGCACATTTGGTTGTTTTTATCAGCCATGGATGGATAGAAGCAATGGTGATGAGCAGCTCAACCTCGATAGGGTAACAGGTACTAGCCATCGCTATTTTTGAAAGTATCTCTTCCTGAACTTCAGTGGGTTTCATGAAAAGGGTATATACATGTAACCCTGGAAGGCTGCTTAGCTTTGACCCTTCGAATGAATCGATGAACCCACATGTAATCTTGTTTAACAAATTGATGCCATCTGACTGGTCCCATTTGCCGCTAGACTCAATCATTTGCCCAATTCTGTCCACGAAGATGCGCCTTGCCACTGCTTCTCTATGTTCAGCTTCCCTGCCGCTCGTTTCCTTCTTCCTTTCCGGGACAAGCGCAGTCATAACATCATCGACAAACCGAGGTCTGGCCAAAGATAGGGTGTTGAAATACTCTTCAAAATTATTCTGGAAGACTGTACCAGACATGAGGATTCTAAACTCAGTCTTCACCTTCATCAGCACCCTCCTCAACTTGGATTTGGTGCTCCTCGGGTTGTGTCCCTCGTCGAGGATCAACAGCCCAGGGTTGTTGATCAGGACTTGCGCAATGAATGCTTGAGTACGTCATCAAAAGAACACTTGGACGCTCATGCCACTTGCATAACTTGTCCACACGATCCAAAAGGCAAATATTTTTCCTGGTCGGTTGGTGAAAATTGCTTAAAATTGCCTGCAACCTAGGATCAATATCCCCCGATGGCTTGCCTCTTTTGTCAGTCTTGTGAAGGACATGCAGAGGAAGTGAAACGCCCCATTTCTCAAATTCTCTCCTCCATGTATGGATAGCAGACTTTGGGGTGAGGACAAAGGGCCGGCTTCTCGGGTGAACTTTCAAATAGCTGACAAGAAATGAGATCAGCAGCAGTGTTTTCCCTGATCCAGGAGTATGCGCAACCACACAGCCACCTTTACTGGCTGATGGATTATCCATTTCCTCGAGTTTCAATGACCCCGCCAAGTTTTTCCAAATAAATTCAAACGCTTTCCTCTGGTGAGGAAGTAATCTCGGCTCAAGGTCGGGTATTAAACTCCACAAGTTCCCAGAGCCCCTCAATTCTGAAAACTCTGGTCCCAAGATTGCAAGAAGAGAAGGATCAAGTACAAGATCACCATGGTCCAAGTTGCGGCTTCCAGGTCTCTCCTTGTTATATTCGTTACCATTGGCCTGCATGGAACGAAGATATTATGCATCCTGTAGATAACGAGTCCAAAGTGAAAGCAGTGAAAATAAGTTGAAATTGCTCTAATTGGACCTACCATTTGTGGAAATATATTCTTTGCCTCAACACATACGACGTTGCATAATCTGCACACTAGTCCAAGCTCCTCATCCTGCTTGCAGTCATGCAAACATGGATCTTCTTCCCTTTTACCTAAACCAGCAGTGTTTTCATGAACTGCTTCTGAATGCGAGTCCTGAAAATTTATATCTTGTCTTATTCTCAAAGTGCCGAAAACAACAACAGTTGGCATATCATACTTCTTTTTATAAATGTCATCAAGTGATTCACGACATTATTAATTGCACGGGCGTGCTAAATTGTTTCCTTTTATCCATAGTCCTTGCACCTCACTTTATATCCTAACATCAGCAATGATCAGCCAAATGACGTAACATACCGAAATGCTTTTATGACACGACATGTTGAATTGCACTTAAAATAACTTATCATATTGCAACCAAAAAGACTCATGATCTAGGAGCAGATGTAAAACTTTTACCGAGTTCCCATGGTTCATCTTTCCTGATTGGGTAAGTTAAATGGCAGATAATAAGGAAATATGAAGCCAAAAAATAAGTGATTTACTGACCATTAATTAAGTGAGAATTGCCCCAAAAGAATCGCATAATTCCTAAGGTTCCATTCATAGGTTTTTAGAGAGTAAATTGCAAAAAACCACCACAATTGGGGACCCTAATTCACAAAACCACCAACATTGCGGTGACAGTTTTCAAAAAACACTAATTGAGTAGTTAGAGCTCTTTGAGTGAAAATCTGACCGCTAGGTCCATTGTCAGATGCCACGTGGCCTGGGTACAGACGGTGCTCCTCACACGTCGTTAGAAAGTGTGGCTCCCGTTAAGCTAGACGTAGGACCCACCCATCAGTGCGTTTGCTCCTCTGTCTTTCTCAAGCATTCTTACAAACATCTCTTGTGCACCGCCATCGCCATCTCCACCACGGAGCTGAGCTGCTCATCCAGGGGGCCGTGCAGGGTCGCCGTCGGCTGATGGTGTCGGACCCGGCGTGAGGTCGCGGCGCAGCCATGGCCGGAGCCGGCGAGGTGGCTGGTCGTGGCCGAGCCGGGCCGCGCACGCGGCTCCATCCGCAGCCGGCGGCGAGCGCGGCGTTGAGCAGGATACGGGAGGGGGATGGGAAGCGCTCCGGGAGGATCTGGAGGTGGCTGGCCGCAGCCGGCGAGCTGGCTAGTCGTGGCCGAGCCGGGCGGCGCGGTGCGGTAGGACGCGGCGGGTGCGCGTGGAGCTGTGCGCACAGGGCTGCGTTCATTACCGTACCCCGGAGGTGCCAGCCACCGTCTCCTGTCATGCACATAGGAATGGCGTCGGGCTGGACCTCCTCATGCCCAGGAGCTGCCCGACGACGCCGACGAGGTCGCGAAGTGGAGGAGCTGGATCCGGCGGGTGGCGAAGTGGAGGGCGGCTAGCACAGGGGGTCGGGGGTCGGGCGTCGCCCTCGGATCCGTCGTCGGGGCTGCGCGGGGGCCGACGCCGCTTGGATCCATCGCCGGGCGGCAAACCGGATGCGCCGCGCGGTGGGCATCGCCGTCGAGTCTGGCGCCACGACGCGCTCCGTGTGCGGGATGGAGATCCGGCCCTCGAACCTGTCCTCGACTGATTCCGCGCTGGCGACGGCGACGAAGTAGTAGCCGGAGTGCAGCTGTGGGGAGGCGGCGGTGAGGTGCAGGAGCCAGAGCTATGTGGCGGCAGCGTTGGCATGGTCAACGGAGACCCCGGCTGTGTGTGACTGTGAGGCTTACGGGTGGCCCCCTTCTTCTATCCTTTTTGTATCATATAGGTCAGGTCAAACGGTGTCAAGTTGCATTGCCACATCAGCACTTACAGCAGGCCCCATCTGTCAGATATGGTGTTAACATGCATTTACTAACTAATCAGTGTTTTTTGAAAACTGTCACCGGAATGTTGGTGGTTTTTTGAAAAAGAAACGAATGGTGGCGGTTTTGTGAATTAGGGTCCTTAATTGTGATGGTTTTTGCAATTTACTCGTTTTTAGAATAAAAAAAGACTAAGGCTTAATTATATGAGAACGACCACTATCGCAGTATCTTGAAACACTATCTCAGTACCTTAAATAAGAAAGAGCAAATATAGCCATGAAAGGGACACAACTGCTTGTATATTTACAAATTCAAGGTCCTATTATTTTCTCGAGAAGTTCTAAATTATTTCACAGAAAGCTGAACAATTGTAAAAGAAATATGTGTACCTGATTTTTCTCAAGTGCTAGTGTGGCCCATGAGTGGTCCCTTTCTTTCCAAAATTCCTCAAGATCATCCTTCTCATCTTGAGTATCGCTATCACTAGAAGCTGGCCATGTAAAATTCACTTCTCCGTAAGCACCCTGATCGTAATTCATCATCGGAACACCTAGATTGAACTCAAAGTTTCTCTCCATTTCACTTTGGATATTTCATATGCATTGGTTTAACATTTTCGTGTATGCTCTTTCGCACATGCGCTCTTTTCTTTTTCTTCCTGTTTTCTGATAAAATGCTGGCTCAGAATTTCCATTTAGGCTGTGTGATGAAGTAAATAACTTCCGTCGAAGAGATAAAGGGGGACGACGATTCTTCTCTTTGCTCTTTGTAGGTTTCCGTGGAATATGAGAATCCGAAGATCTTTCTTCAACTGTGCTCTCCTCCTTCACTTCCATTGAGCTGGGTTTTTCCTTCACATGAGCTGTCCTTGTTGTGCTCTTATGCTGCCCTTTTGAGGAGCTTGGGTTTTCCTTGACCACGGAAGTGCTTGAACTTGTTTGCTTCCGCGTAATGTTCACTTGGGCCTCTTCATAGGTTGACTCTACTTCAACCGGTGAATCGCCACGCAGACCTCGGTGTGAATCCTTATGCTTGGTGGAAGATGCACCACGTCTCTTATACTTGTCACGACCAAAATTAGGTGTATCATAGCTAGTAAAGCGCTCTACTTGAGTTTTCCGACGCTTTGAGCGCCTCAAATCCATTTGTTCATATGAGAAAACATCCGATAGACCATCCAATTCAGTCTTGACAGTAAACCTCATGTATTCTAATTGACCATCCAATTCAGTCTTCATAGTGAATCTCCTGTCTTCTGTGAGTTTGCGCTTCTTTGCATGAGTAACATGGATATTTCTGATAATTGGGCATAAAGCCTCATCACGCCGTTGGAATGAAACTATCTCCATGTTGTCAGAATCTGGATGTGTGCTCATGGAATCGAGATTGCAACGCGCTTTCCCTCCTTTGATGATTCTATAGATGATCTTGCCATCCACCAACTCAGTGCTGAACTCCATCCCATTCAGGATGGACAAGACTATGAGATGTGCAATTTCTTGGGAGAATCTAGCACTTAACAGCTTGCTTCTAATGTGAGAGAGGCAGTCCTCTGCACAACTCCATTGTACGCTTCCCTCATGGAGCTCCTTAGGCTGGAGCTTTTGCAAGAGGAAGATATTGTTTAGGGTCACCAGCTGCTCTCTTCTATCAGATATCACTTCTCCATTTTCTGTATTGTCAGGACATTGGTTCTTGTAGAGCATAATAAAAAACAAGCAGAGACACTGATCTTCAATATGATTTCTCTTGATTGTGATGAGCCTTGCATCTTGGGACAGTAACATCTGCATGGATAAGAGAATAAAGTAATCAAGAGATGATGCAGTTTTCCCTTAACAGTTTATTGGTAGTTTAGCTTCTTAGTTCTTTCTTCTGTGGATTTATTTCAGTGTTGAGTTGTAGGGTTTGTGTTATCTTACGTTTCTTCTAATACAAAAAGCACGCATTTGGGTCTGTATTTGAGAAAGAAAGACTATGTTATTGAATGTAGTGGATAAAAAACAATGATATGGTGTTCACATCCAACTATTCATATTTGGTGCATTATGTTTTTTTGGTTCCTAGAAAACAATTACTTTGTATTTTTTGATGATAAAACAGAATAGGTATGTAAACCTGTTACCCAAAAATACATACAAATAGCAAGCTGACATATAGAAGGTTTTATTTCCCCAGTTGGACTTCCATGGAGTGGATGAGACAGTTGTACACAGACATCAACGCCGGGCTTGAGAAGATGCGAGCAGTCTAGTGCCGCTTATGCAAAAAAGTTCGTGTTTATTCCTAAAAAAATCCTCGTGTTTATATGAGCACAAAACACGGATTCGATCTGGTGAAACGGAAATAATACGAGAGAAATCTGCGACGAAACAAACTCAAAACGCTGCTGGATCCATGCTTAATTAACCCCGTTTCCTGCAACGACCGACCAGAGAAGACCTAGACGACACATGAGCAAGAATCGGCAGAAACAGGGCATACCGATGGAATAGGAAGAGGCGCCGCTAGCTGCCGCCATCAATCTCGCGACGGGGGTAATGGTCTCCGGCGGCTGAGCAAAATAGGAGGAGCGCAGATTGCTGGGCACGCGACGCGACGCGAGTGTTCCGGCCGCCAGGCGGAGGGTTTTCTTGGAGAGAGACGAGTGTGAATGGGGAGCAAAGGGGAGGGTGTGTGGAGAAGAAGGCTCTGGGTCTCGGCTGCGGCGCGGTCTGGTCCGGTACTCGAGTGCACGCGCTCGCTTGGGGAAGAGGCGAAGCAGCAGTAAATGGCAGCGGCGACGGGACGTGACGGAGCAGCCAGTAGGAGCGGGAGGAGGACGACAGAGGGAGGGCGTGATCATAGGGATGCGTGCGGGCTCTGGTGGGTCCGGTGCCTTGACCATTGGAGATTGGAGGAGCGATGTTTGTGCTTCTTGCCTTGGGATATGCACCACCGTCTTCTTCTTCTTCTTTGTAGCAACTGATATGCACCACCGTCAAAGCCTTTCGATTGTTCAAAACTCTCCGGATGTGAACATGTTTAGAGCAAATCCAAGCGCGGCAACCCATTCCGTCCGCGCGTCCGTTTGGGTCGCGGCGGACAAAAAAGTCGGCCCAACCGCCGACTCAAAAGACGGGCGCCCGCTTTTCGTCCGCTTGCCGAGCTATTTTCGGCTCATTTTTAGCCTCATTTATGTCGGCGCGGACACGAGACACATCGGTGCCCGCCTACTCCTTCCCCTGGTCCGCTAGTCGGTGGCATATTGGTCATCCTCTCCTACCCCCCATATCGACAGCAAACCCTCGCCCGCCTCCACCGTGTCGTCGTCGCCGCCCATTTGTCGGTGCCTCTGCCAGCAGCTGGTGCCGACACACCTTCCCCCAACGTCGCCACCTAGCCGCCACCACCGTCTCGACGCTGGGGCACCGAAGCTTCCCACCTGTTGGGATAAACCCCACGGTATAACCCGCCCTGAAAGGGGGAGCCCCTCATCGGCGCCGATTAGACAACTTGGCGCCTGCACGTTTCTTGATTGGGTTGGTTTCGAATCTGGCCCATTACCTACTAACAAAGGAAAATGTGGAAAATAAATAATGCATCGAAGCTCCCCCTGGCCCGCTAGTCGGTGGCACATTGGCCATCCTCTCCCACCCCTCATATCGACAGCAAACCCTTGCCCGCCTCCGCCGTGTCGTCGCCGCTGCCGCCCATTTGTCGGTGCCTCTGCCAGCAGCCGATGCCGACACACCTTCCCCCAACGTCGCCACCTAGCCGCCACCACCGTCTTGCCGCTGGGGCACCGAAGCTTCCCACCTGTTGAGGATATAACCCCACGGTATAACTTGCCCTGAAAGGGGGGAGCCCCTCATCGGCGCCAGTTAGACAAACAACTTGGCGCCTGCACGTTTCTTGATTGGGCTGGTTTCGAATCTGGCCCATTACCCGCTGACAAAGCAAAACGTGAAAAATAAATAGTGTGAGAGCTGGGGTTCAAACTCACCATCTCACGTCTACACATGAACGCAATCACCACTGTACCAAGCTCGTCTTGGTGTCCATTAACAGAACACAGTCATAGTTATTGCTTTTACTAAAACGTTAACTTAAATTTAAAAATTACTTGAAAAGTTCATCGGTTTTGAAAAAAGTTCATCAGTTTTTAAGAAAAGTTCACAAAAAAATTTGAAAAAAGTTCATCGATTTTCAGAAAAATTCACAATTTTTTAAAAAAGTTTATCGATTTTGAAAAAAGTTCATCTAATTCGAAAAAGTTCATCCAAATTTGAAAAGTACTTCATTGAATTTGAAAATGTTCATCAATTTTTTGAAAAAAATCCATTGAATTTGAAAAAAGTTCATTGAATTTGAAATAAAGTTCATCAAATTTGCAAAGTAGTTCATCCATTTTTCTAAAAAAGTTCACAAATTTGAAAAAAGTTCATAGATTTTGAAAAAATCTTCATGGATTTAAGTGAAAGTTCATGGATTTCGGAAAAAAGGTTCATCGATTTGAAGAAAAAGTTCATGATTTGTTTAAGAATCCACGCATTTAAAAAAGAGAAAAGTGGAAATGCAAGGAAAAAAATGAAACCGAATGCAAACGTCCAGAAGAAAAACCACGATTGAAGGAAGAAATAACAAGAGGAAAATGAATGATTTTCATAGCGGCTGGGATGGCTGAATGGCTAGTGTTGTTCCCTTCAGAGACGGAGGTCGCGGGTTCGAAGTCGATCGCAGCACCATTTTTTCGAGTTTAAGGGCCGGGTCAAGTCGTTGGCGACTCTCGGACTTAGGCCTCAGATGGGCCAAGATGATCAAGATGCAGGACCAAAAGGGCCGCTCACGGATGGGCCGACTTAGGACCCGAAGCCAAAAGGTGGCAAGAGGCCCGAAGTTGTAAGCTGCCATTGTGATGTCTTGTCATAGAAGGCAAGGCGACTTAAAAGTTAGGTTCAGTCACAGATCGTAACCCAACCTGGACTCTTGTAAGCCAGGGGTCTCGGCCTGTATATAAAGGCGAGTCCCTGTCACAGAATAGGACAAGTGACAATCGATCGATAGCTAGGTTAGGCGAATCCGCTCCCTTGTAATCGATACTCATGCAATGAGCATAAAAGCAGGAGTAGGCTCTTACCCCCACCGTGAGGGGCCGAACCTAGGTAAACCCGTGTCTCTCGTCCTGCTCAACCCCGACAAGCAATCACCTAGTTGTGATGGCCTCACCACTAAGTCCTCACACTAGGACATCTATCGTGACAAAACCACGACAGTTAGCGCCCACCATGGGGCCAATGCATGATGGTTTCGAGTTCTTGAAGGGCTCTTTCCCAGGGATCGAGGGATAAGTTGTTGGCAGGATGACCAAGAGTCGCCGCGACAAACTCTACGTCGACAACGTTGGGTGGGACCATGAGGCCGACTCAATCGAGTACGGGTACCGGGTCCCTTTCGATGGAATCAACGTTTTCATTGGCAAGATCGACGGATCTAAGCCTGAGCCGGACAGCTGCACTGAACTCGCCGAGCCGGCTCGGCGCACGCAACCCGTCCGGGTGCAAGCCGACCGGAAGCACGTCTTCACTGGTTTCACGCAAGGTGTGGAACTTGCGGAAAACTCTGCGTCTGGGGGAGAGACTCTCATCTACTCAGGCGATGAGTCCTCGACCGACGAGACAGAGTCAATCTATCAACTCCAAGATTGCGGGCTTGGGGGTTGTTCCGATGGCAACATTATTCCGGACTCCTATGAACTGCCATGCCGAGCCGCCATCTTTATGGCAAGGACGGCACCGGTTATCAATTCTTCGGTGACTGGAGCAGCAACATCTGACCCGACCGTTGGCTCAAGTTTTATCCGACTTAATGGGGACTCTGACGACCCTGCTGGCGGCTGAAGTCACTGCCGAAAACCAAGCTGAACACAATGCAACCGCACTAGTAGAAAAAGGACCTAATATGAGACACATTAGTGCCGGTTTGGTTTTGAGCCGGCACTAATGTGTCCAATAGTGCCGGTTCCAATGGCTAGCCGACCGTTCTCATTAGTACCGGTTCATGGCAAACCTATTGTACCGGTTCGTGGCATGAACCGGTACTAAAGAGGGTGGTGGCAGGGTGTTGTCAGTCTGGGGCCCCTCCAGCACCTTTAGTGCCGGTTCGTGGCACGAACCGGTACTAAAGGCGACGTACATAAACCCTTCGTCCCCCCGAGCCACTCTGTTCTTCCCCTTTCCCCTCACTTCCTCTGTTCTTCCCCCTCTCTCCTCGAGCTCCTCACAAATTTTGCCCAAAATTTGTCAAGATTTGACGGCCCCCAGCCATTCAAATGATCACAAAGGTTAGCAACTTTGTCCTTTCAACTCTCATTGCTAGATTAGCTCTTGCAATGCTTTGTATAGTGATTAATTTGGGAGGAATAATTATATTTGCTAGTATTTGATTTATATGCAATTTGAGCACAAAAATAACACTTAGTTTGCATATGTAGGTGTGGTTTACTTAGTGCCTTCTAAATCTCCGTCGTAACCACCGTCGATCGCCCGCACCGTCCCGTCGCCGGCACCACCTTCTGGTGAGGCTCTTGTTCATGAATGTTTTACATTACCAAATTGATGTTTGTGTGATTTGGATATATAGTTACTCGTATAATTATCTTACCCATACGTTGTTTGTTATACATAGTGCCATGGTTTTGATATCCGTCCCCGTCGGCCCTCGTCCTTGTTATGATTCGGATGTGGTATATTCTCTTTTAAAACTAGTTGTTGCATTTCGTGTTTATGACAAATTATGCCCATCAAGTTGACATAGATATTTTTATCTAGGAGGTATGTGAACCGGAAATTCCAACCGACCCTATTATCGAGAGGTTAAATTTAGTTGAAAGAGAAAACGAGTATTTGAAAGAAAAATTGAAAAGAATTGAGGGGGAGAAGATGGAATTGGAGTTGCATGTTGCCGATGTCGTCGATGATCACAAGATCAAGATGGAGAAAATGAGGTTGAAGATTAGAAAGATTAGAAAATATGCCATTGATAGTGTGGCTTGGTATCATTATGTTGTTGGATCAATTGTTACCTTAATTGCGATCTTCATCGCATTTGTTGTTGCATTTAAATTCTTTAGCTAGAGAGTTATTTGTATGTTGCATTTAATTAAGTGTTGTATATGAACTTTATGTATGAACTTGTATTAATTTGGTCTATTCGGTGTTGTGTAATGAAGATGAGCCGACAATGGATGTATGATGACAGATGCTCTCCCGAGTTCATTAATGGCGTGCATACTTTTCTGCTTGCCGCTGAGGCAAACAAGCGGGCGGATGGTTTTATGCCTTGTCCATGTGCTGGCTGTAAGAATGGTCACAGTTACTCTACGTCAAGAACCATTCACGTCCACCTATTTGAGTCCGGTTTCATGCCCCACTATAATGTTTGGACCAAGCACGGAGAAATAGGGGTTATGATGGAAGACAATGAAGAAGAAGAGGACGACGACTGCTATCCTGGACATGGGTTCCCTGAATACGATGATACAACAATGGGGGAAGAAGCTGAGCCGGCAATGCAGAAAGAAGCTGAAAAAGAGGCATCATATGAGCCCACTGATGATCTAGGTCGGGCCATTGCCGATGCAAAGAGAAACTGCGCAAGTGATCTGGAGAGGACGAAGTTGCAGCGCATGTTAGAGGATCACAAGAAATTGTTGTACCCGAATTGCGAAGCTGACAAAAAAAAGTTGGGCACCACACTTGAATTGCTGCAATGGAAGGCAGAGAATGGTGTATCTGACAAGGGATTTGGAAAGTTGCTGGTAATGATAAAGAATATGCTTCCAAAGGACAACGAATTGCCCGAGAGTACGTATGAAGCAAAGAAGGCTGTCTGCCCTCTAGGGTTAGAGGTGCAAAAGATACATGCATGCCCTAATGACTGCATCCTCTACCGCGGTGAGTACGAGGATTTGAATGCTTGCCCGGTATGCGGTGCATTGCGTTATAAGATTAGTCGCGATGACCCTGGTGATGTCGAGGGTGAGTGCCCCAGGAAGAAGATTCCTGCCAAGGTGATGTGGTATGCTCCTATAATACCACGGTTGAAACGTTTGTTCCAAAACAAAGAGCATGCGAAGGCGATGCGGTGGCACGCAGAAGACCGTAAGAAAGATGGAAAGTTGAGAGCACCCGCTGACGGTTTGCAGTGGAGAAAAATCGAGAGAAAGTACTGGGAGGAGTTTGCAGGTGACCCAAGGAACGTATGGTTTGGTCTAAGCGCAGATGGCATTAATCCTTTTGGGGAGCAGAGCAGTAACCATAGCACGTGGCCTGTGACTCTATGTTTGTATAACCTTCCTCCTTGGTTGTGCATGAAGCGGAAGTTCATTATGATGCCAGTGCTCATCCAAGGCCCTAAGCAACCAGGCAACGACATTGATGTGTACCTAAGGCCATTAGTTGAAGAACTCTTACAACTGTGGAATGGAACAGGTGTACGTGCGTGGGATAAGCACATGGGGGAAGAATTTGACCTAAAGGCGTTGCTGTTCGTGACCATCAATGATTGGCCTGCTCTCAGTAACCTTTCAGGACAGACGAACAAGGGATATCGCGGATGCACGCACTGTTTGGATGATACGGACAGTATACATTTGAATAGTTGTAAGAAGAATGTGTACCTGGGACATCGTCGATTTCTTCCGAGCAGGCATCCCATAAGAAAGAAAGGCAAGCATTTCAAAGGTGAGGCGGATCACCGGACGAAGCCTCGCCACCGTACTGGTGCTGATGTACATGATATGGTCAAGGATTTGAAGGTAATCTTTGGAAAGGGTCCTGGCGGACAACCTGTTCCGAAGGACGTTGACGGACGCGCACCCATGTGGAAGAAGAAATCTATATTTTGGGACCTTCCATATTGGAAAGACCTAGAGGTCCGCTCCGCAATCAACGTGATGCACGTGACGAAGAATCTTTGCGTGACCCTGCTTGGCTTTTTGGGCGTGTATGGGAAGACAAAAGATACACCAGAGGCACGGGAGGACCAGCAACGTATGCACGGAAAAGACGATATACATTAGGGTCAGGCCAGCTACGCTCTTACCAAAGAAGAGAAGGAAATCTTCTTCGAATGCCTGCCCAGCATGAAGGTACCGTCTGGCTTCTCGTCGAATATAAAGGGAATAATAAATATGGCAGAGAAAAAGTTCCAGAACCTAAAGTCTCATGAGTGCCACATGATTATGACGCAACTCCTTCCGGTTGCATTGAGGGGGCTTCTACCGGAAAACGTCCGATTGACCATTGTGAAGCTATGTGCATTCCTCAATGCAATCTCTTAGAAGGTAATCGATCTAGAAATCATACCAAGGTTACAGAATGATTTGGTGCAATGTCTTGTCAGTTTCGAGTTGGTGTTCCCACCATCCTTCTTCAACATCATGACGCACGTCCTAGTTCACCTTTGCGAAGAGATTAACGTTTTGGGTCCTGTATTTCTACACAATATGTTCCCCTTTGAAAGGTTCATGGGAGTCTTGAAGAAATATGTTCATAACCGTGCTAGGCCAGAAGGAAGCATCTCGAAGGGCCATGAAAATGAGGAGGTCATTGAGTTTTGTATTGACTTTATTCCTGACCTTAAGCCGATTGGTGTTCCTGAATCGCGGCATAAGGGCAGGCTGGAAGGAAAAGGCACGCTAGGAGGGCATCAAATAATATGTATGGACGGGCATTCTCTCACTGAAGCACACTACACAGTTCTACAGAATTCTGCCTTGGTGGCTCCGTATATGGAGGAACACAAGAATTTTCTACAGTCCAAACACCCGGAGAAGTCTGACGACTGGATTACACGCGAACAAACGAGGACTTCCGCCGGTTGGTTGCAGAAACGTGCCCTGAATGATGGCGATATTCAAAATGACCTGTACTCGCTGTCCCAATTACCATCTTCAAATATAATGACTTTCAAAGGGTACCAGATAAATGGGAATACATTTTACATGATCGCCCAAGATAAGAAGAGCACCAACCAAAACAGCGGTGTCCGCTTAGATGCAACAACCAACACGGGAAAGGAAACATATTATGGTTACATAGAGGACATATGAGAACTTAACTATGGATCAGGTGATTTGAAGGTCCCTTTGTTTCGGTGCAAATGGGTCAATATGACACGAGGCGGGGTAACGGAAGACCCGCAGTACGGAATGACAATAGTGGATCTCAACAATCTTGCGTATGCAGACGAACCATTCGTCCTAGCCAATGATGTGGCGTAGGTTTTTTATGTGAAAGACATGTCTACCAGGCCGAGAAAAAGAAAAGATAAGGAAGCGAATGGATCATACGACGAGCCAAAGCACCACATAGTTCTTTCAGGAAAAAGAAACATCGTGGGAGTGGATGACAAGACAGACATGTCAGAAGATTATGAAAAGTTTGATGAAATTGCTCCATTCACAGTGAATATTGACCCGAGCATTCAGTTAAATGATGAAGATTTTCCCTGGCTACGGCGCAAAGGGACACACGAGAAGAAAAAGTTTCACTTTGTTGTGATGAGTGCACGCTAATGCAAACTTGATATTGACGGTCCATCCAGGATTTCTTTTGCATCCAGACAAGATATTCCCAATTTCACTTCAGTCGGCTGATAATTCCATTCTGTTTAGCTGAGTTTTCAATTATATGCATTTCTTGCTGACTCTTCGGGTCCAGTGTCGGCTGACGAGCAACTTTAATAGGGGAAAAATTTTGTAACACTGAAGGCCCAAAGAAAGGAACAACATAAACGACTAAAACAAGAGCACACAAGCATACTACTAATATAATTAATCAAACAATCATCACATGTTACTGCTAGTCACACAATATGCATGCCTACTTAAGCACACAAATTTCGCGGAATCTCCGGTACTACGATCTAGCATGCTGTGACGATGTGCATGAGGACGAATAAATGTGTGGAAGAATTGGTGTAAACAGCGCTACACCAAGTGCTAGCTTAGCTAGGTGGCAACCTGAACTAGCTCGGAGGCAAGGACGCACTCGGTAATCATGTATTGGGACATGAAGGTCTCAACTACATTATTATCAAGCGGACGGAAAAAGATCCGTACTCATCCAGGAAATAGGATAGCGGGGAAAAACTGAGGCTGCTGACATTGCCCTTTCTTGATAACTAAGATCATTAAGGGTCGCCAACACGACAAAATAAAAGAACGATCCGGGATAGAAACATGTCCATCACCGAAATGATAGACGGGACTGAAGGAAAGACATCGGTGCGATACCTGAGCACCATTTTTGCAAAAGTGTCGGGATCACTTGGCATCACTCTACTGGGACAGAAATGACACCAAACACCAAAAGAAAAAGGGACTGGGGAAATGCAAAGGTTTAGTTGTAGTGGATTCGAACCGATGCCAACTACACTCACCAGACAAACCGTTATCACAAATACTAAGGCTATATGCATGCTATGCAACAAACAAATGCAGCAATCAAGTGCAACAAACCAACTGGGGTTTATACTACCGCTTTCTAACGTTCGCATGGTCTAGGGCGTCCTACAGCCAGACTTGCTCTGATACCAAGCATGTGGCACCCCGGCTCAGAGAAACCGGAACGCCCCGTATTCCAGCCCAGAGATCGAGGAGAAGTCTTCTGGAATACGACACTGCTTAGCATAGAACAAACCAGCTTTCTATTATTACACGAATATGAATACAACGTTTCCGATATTATAATGAATAACATCGGTACGGCGGCACTACGCCATCCTCAGTTACTCTATGCAAGCAGCAGAACAACTCGAAGCAGCAGAGTAACTCTAGCAACGGAACAACGACGACGGTGATGAACTCCACTCCGCAGGGACTCTGGCTAGAACGCTTATCCTAGCTCGCAAACAAGGACTCCACGGCAAACAAGCAATCAAATCCGGAATGACCTACAAACCGGAATGACACGCCAGGTCAGTACATTGAATGTACTTGCAAGCTCACAATAAGCATAAACATAATGACAAACAATATTAGGATATTTAACCATTTAAGCAACAATGCAACTATACATCCAACATACTGTGATTATGCTCAACAGGTACTCATTCTCCTGACTGGCTTACCAGATGTGACCAATAAACAAGATATTACCAAAACATACTCGTGATCCTTACGCCGAGAAGCTTATCGCCGCCATAGCCGCCGCATGAGCGTGGTTAGGGTCTCGGTGGCGCTGTCGCTGTGAGCCTGCGAGAGAAAAAGCTATCGCAAAGAAGAGTTGAATGGGCTTTGGCCCAATCAACCACGGACCTCCGATTTTTCTCCTGGAGTAGCAGCTTATCGGACAGTCAGGTAAGTTGAGGCCCACTCGGAGTTAAACGTGCATCCAACGATCAGAAACAATCGAGACGCAGTATCTAATGGCCAAAGTCGCTGATTGTTTGAGAGGGCTCGGTTTAGGCTCAGTTTTACTGTCCTTGATTTGATGGCTAGCAAGCAATCGGACTCCACTTTGTGTCCTTGACTAGTGTTGCCACCGGCGAGCGGTTAGTGCTTGTTCTCTGAATAAATTTGTTCGTCCGTTCCAATGCCAAAGAAATCTCCTCCCTGTATGCAGCGACTTCCGCCTCCAAAGATGATGTACACCATAATTCTGCCGGTGTTATCACGCAGTACCGTTCCAGCACCACCAGTGTTCTCTCCGTGAATATACGACCCATCTATGTTCAGCTTCGCCTATCCTACTGGTGGTTTCTGCCAACGATCTGTGTTAGTGTTTCGGATTGTAAACCTGTACAAGGCAGAGACAAAAGCATTAAATAAAAAAAACTATTTGACTCAAGTCTCATTTATTTATGAATTGGTTACTCATCTGTCTTCCGGTCTAAATCTTGAAGGAGAAATTTTTGTGGTGGCGTATCTCTTTAGCTGGGTCGTAAAAGCTTTCTTTGCAAAAACCATTTTAGCTAACAGGTACTAGAGGAGAATGACGTTTTGGATCTCCGCCTCCATGGAGGCCGAACTTAAAAAAAAAAATCGAAATTTCCATTTTTCAAAATAATCTGAAAAAATGAACAATTAAACAAGGATGTGATGTGTATGCATGTAAAAGTTCAGGATGATATGCATTGAAATGTGACTTGTACTAAAAAGACAAATTCATGGTCCGCGATTTTTTGTGTGTGTTAAAAAGCCTCAGAATTTTTTTTTTGGCACAACCCCCGTTTCAACGTATTTCGTCCTGAAAATTTACACAATTCTACATTATGCCTTCATCTATATTTGTATTTTTTCAGATTTTTTTAAATGTAAAAATATGAATTTTCACGAATTTTGAATTTTGCATTTGGAGGCCTCCACGGAGCTCGACCTCCAAAAGCAATTTCCGGTACTATAGCAACTAACATCTAGTTTCTTTTTGGCTGTTTCAGACTTCCTATTCACTGTACAACTTGGTGTATCCTCTCGAAATTATCTCCTGCACAGAAAATTGCAAGCACCTAGATAACTCGAGCATCATTGCTCTAAAAAAATGAGTTTGTTAATCAGTTTAGTTTTTATTTTAATTTACCGTTCACCCAGGAGCAGATGAGCTCCGGCTCAGTTGTGAATTATCACAATACAAAGCACAAACACAAATATGTATTTAATGGAAACAAACGACACACACACACACACACACACACATTGTATAAATACACAACCACAAGTAAATCCATGTGAAAAATAAAAAAGAGTAAACACATCATACATGCGTGTACCCTGAAGCAATCCAGACAGAGAGCAACGAATCATACGGAGATAGTGTGCAGCCCCAGCCCCCAGCCATCCAGATGCTGCGCTGGCCATGTGCACCACCCGCCCAGCCACCAGGCCACCACCCACAAACAGGCACAGCACATTCCAGGGCCAAAAGGACACGTACTATCTTTGGCAAGGAAAAGGAAATAAAACCACCCCAGTGGCAGCGACCAACAAATAAGGCCAGACACACCAGTATCTTCCACGATGTTCAGAAACATTCCCCACAAGCAAACGCACATGCGGCTGCAGCGCGCAAATTTGGCATGCCCTCATTTGGAGTAAAAAACAGAACCTGGATATACGTGTGCAGCGCAGGAGAATAGATGCTTCGACGATTACAGCGCAGGCACACGCGCATGTCTGCACCAACAGATGCAACTGAAAATACTTGAACCTGATATTCTGATCAGATCGGTAAACTTGATATAAATTAACCGATTACTGCAATTACAGTAGCCATCTGTAGCTAAACAGAGGTAATGCAGGCACGAGCAAATAGATATGCTTGGCTTGGAGAACAGAGTAACAGGACTGAATACAGAAATTCAGGTTCTGCGGATGCCAGGGAACCAGGAGGTCATGGTTTGTTCAGAGTCATGGCATGGCAGAACAAAGGCACCACAGAATCCACAACCGCCTTTTCGGTTTTCTTCACCCATTCAGCATACAGTCTGGCATGCCTTGAAATTCCTGAAACAATTTGATTGCTACAGCAAAACAAATGTGATGAACATAGTGCGGTAATACAAATGGAGCTGCAGGAACTACCTGAAAAAAGATCACAGGGGAAGTGAACATAGTTTCAGAAAATTCGAATGAATCTAAATTGATTTAATTCCTTTGCTCAATGACAGTAACAATCGCAATCCGCAGAATTTGACTGGGAATGCAGTTAAACGCTACCTTTCTTTTCCTCAAATCTTTTTAACTACAAGATCTAACTAACAAGCAGAGAATAAACCGAATCCCTTAATCCCTATCTTCACAATGAAACTAATATACTTTCAAAATCAGATATGTAGTGCAAGTATGGAACCATTGTATCCTCTGTAGTCGAACTCTATCTGCAGCAATTCTGAATGTGTATGGCAGCAATCAAAACCACTGATGCACAAGAACGCCGCTCTCCCGGAGCGAGCTGAAGAGCTCCAGGCACTCCTCGTATGTGTTCTGATACTTGGGCGACCGCTCGCCAGGGCAGCACCTTTGCCACCGGTTGTAATGGCACTCGAGGAACACCTCGTCGACCAAGCAGATTGCGCCCGTGTCGAAGAGTCTCGGGATCAAGTCAAACTCAGTCCCCTCCACATCCATCTTCATCACCACGTAGTCCTGCTCCGACACCGTCTGCTTCAGCCACTCGGCGAAATCAAATGCCTGCACACTGCGCACCTTGCCGGACATCTTCTTACCGGCCGTGGGGCGGATGCGCCCCATGCCACGGCCACTGGCCTTAGCCTCATCCTCCTTTCCAGGGTCGCCATTGATCTCGAAGCTGAGCGTGTCATTCTTGACCCAGGCGGCATACGGAAGCAATGTGACCCCCTTCCTTGTGGCGTAATCAGGGTGGAACGTCGGGTCGGCCTCGATGGCGAACACCTCGAAGGTGTGGTTCTGCTTGGGGTACTGCTTCCGGAACCAGCTGCCGATGCTGGACCCGTAGCTGCGTGAGCCGAGATCAACGTACACATACCGGCGCTTGAAGCTGATGTCGGCAAGGTCTGGAAGGTACTTGATGTTCTGGATGTTTCGCTTCAGCGTCAGCCATGGCTTCAGCGGCTCTTCCTCGATCAGCAGCTCGGCGCGCGTCAGGAGCTGGATCTTGTGATCGCCAATTGTGCAGTTGCTCGCTGAATTGTCGGTGGAGGTGGACGCCATAGTCGGCTGAAGCTTCTGGAAGACCAGTTCACGGAGGGTGGACGCGTCGGGGCAGTTGATCTCGCGAGATCGGCGCAACCGCAAGGCCGGGAAGAGCGCCTGAAGCGAGCGGAGGCTGTAGGCGTCGGCGGCGCTGGAGGTGAGCACGACGAGATGGCCCTCCGGCCTCAAGATCCGCGCGGCCTCGCCGGCGAGGTCGGCCGGGCGCTTGGACGAGTCGAGGGCGCGGCCGGCGAAGACGAAGTCGACGGAGGAGGACTCGAACGGCAGGCGGCGGTCGTCACCGGCGACGGCGAGCGGCGGGGAGCGCCTCCTCGCGACGGCGACGGCGCCGGCCACGCCGAGCTCCCGCAGCGCGAGCGCCTGCTGGGCCCCGCCGAGGCAGACGGCGCGGGAGGACGACGCCAGGAGGCCGTCGGCGAGGTGCCGCCCGAGGACCCCGGCGTGGAACTCCACCGCCTGGCGCCACTCGTGGCTGCGCCACGCCTCCGGCGTCCCCGCGGCCGCCGCGGCCTGGGCGTGGGTCCTCCTCCCGACCACCGCGGTGGACGGCACGGCCGGGTCGGGCGCCCACCCGCCGCCCACGGTCAGGAACGCCCCGTACAGCAGACGCAGCGCGAGCGCGGCGACGCCGAGGAGGAGCGCGCGCGTCAGGAGCCCCTTCCCGTGCCACTTCCTCGCCGCCGGCTCCATGCCGGTCCGGGCTACACCAGCCGCCCCTTGCCCGCGAATCTAGCGGCGGGGCCGGTCGGCCAATCAGACGATGGTCTCGTGGGGAAAATTCCGGCGTGCGTGCGCGCGTGGGGGCTAACGGGCGCAGAAGCGGGCGGAGGTGTGGTTGGCGCCGACGAGGGGGAGGCCTGGGGGCGTGGGCTGGAAGAAGCGGGGCGCGGGGGGCGGGTAATTGGGGAGGGTGGGAGGCTCCATGGTTGGTTATTCGTGGTGGACGGCCGCCGCTCCCATCGGAAATTCGGGGGCGAGCGGCGACGGCGAAGGTGGGTGGAGGAAGGTATAGGAGTTGGATTGGGCGTGTCGCTTTTCTCGGCGGGTATGGTGGGCCCGGATTTGCGCCGCCGAGTTAGGGGGGCCGGGGTTGCCCGGAATTTACGACGAGCGGCGCTCGACCGGTCTCTCGCGGTGCTTCCAAAAATAAATCGGAGTCGGTGGAAAATAAAGATCGTCCAAAAGGAGTACTCCGTAGAAAATAAATGTGCGATGATCTTATGTGTATCTCTCTCATTTACTCTTTTGTAGGAGTAGCAATGATCTGGTCTTTCACGCAGTAAATGTAAACAATTGATGAGGTAAAAATAAAAATAACCAGCAAAAAACAACGAATACATGGCCGCAAAAGAACTATGAATGCTAATGTAAAAAATGAACTAAAGGGGCATGATCTTCCAATTCCAGTGTCAGAATAATATATTTTTACATCGTACAAGAATAATGGTAAGAAAAAAAAGAAGATGACTAAAACCATTGAAAACCAAAGGAGCAAACATTAAAACTGGCATGGACGAACCAACCTGTTTTTTGTTTCCCCGCAAAAAAAAACTAATTAGGGTTCAAGTCCAAAATTGACACTAGTGGTTGCATTTTTTTGGATTTGTTTCAAGCCGTTCGGTGATGTGGCGTTCAGTGGGAGGAGATGTTCTCGTCGACTACGAAGGGGTCTGTAGCGATTTCGTCAATCTCAAGGAAGGAAGGAAGGAGGAGGATCATGGGGGCCAGAGCCAGAGAATCCAGACCTCTGTCTCTGTCTCGTCTGGCGTGCCAGCGCCAGGCAGGCTGTGGGTTGGCTTGGCTGGGAAGCTCTGCTTCGTCACGCGGTTTCGGATCCGCTCCCGCCTCTGGATGGATCAGGTCGAGCCTCCCATGCGCCAGACCCTTCGCGGGCCCATGGACCCGCCGCGCTTTATCCGTTCGTGGGCCCGCGGGGCAGCTCCGCCACGACGGGCCCGTACGTCGTGTATTCCGTAGCCCGCACCAGGAGTGCTGTGACCGTTGCCTCAACAACAAAAATTCTCAAAAAAAAAAAAAAAACAACAAAAAAAGAGTGCTGTGACCGACCGTGCGTGTTCAAGAGCAGAGAGGGCAATCCATGCAAAAAATAGAAAGATTATCAGAGAGAGAGAGTAAAGAGCCAGCACTGAAAATTAAACGGTAGTAATCCACTCATGGGCTCAGTTTATCTCCATCGACCAATCCATCCCAAAAATAAAAAAAAATCTCCATCGACCATGACGCATAGAGGTCGTCTGTCGTATGTCTATGCCCACTCGCTCCAAAAGTGAAGTAAGTAGTAATGGACAAAATTTCATCTCTCAGTCTGCCACGCGACTGCGTACGCTTGTTAATTGCAAGCTGCTTTCTGGAACGATTGCATATCCATGTCAATAAATTGAGAACGTTTGAATGTGTCTTTGCTCATTACCACTTTCGTCCACCGTGTTTTTTAATCAATAATGAGGAATTGTATTCCTCAACAACCAGCTGATATATACTGCAAATAATGTCTCGTGGATCATGAGGCCACACATGCGTGCCCGCTTGAGTAAATAACTTCGCGAAGATATGAGCTTCATCTTTGAAATCCCTAAATTCAGGACTGAATTGCACCTTCTCAAACTGGATGCTTCTCGTCTCCATCTCCTTGATTGACAAACTATATGGCCTATGGTTTGGTTTGAAAATTGCTTTGATCACCTCACTACAACATATTACATTTGCCCTGACGAAAAAACAAGTGATATTGTTGGGTAAGCCGTTCAGCAACAGTCGATTGTCAGTGATGCACTGTTGGCAATACTTTGTTGGGGATAGGCACATAGCTCCAACAACCTTGCTGGTGCTTGGTTTTACCGGCGGTGGTCACTATGGGCAATCTAGTGAGTACTAGACCACCAACACCCATGTTATGGTTACCAATAGCAAAAAAAAAGGTTGTTGATATTTAAACGGGTAGCCCGACAATGCCGCTAGATTAGACAAAGAGGAACCTCTTGAAGGTTGTTCCAAAATGGTTGGCAAGTTCACCCAATAACTGTGCATCGCTTTTGCTACATGACATTGCTGACAAGAAATTTTGATACTTTCTGCACATTTTTTTACTACATATTGCTCAATACATTCAATTTTGAATGTATATCTAGATAAAAAAGCAGATGGTCTCAACAAATTATAAACACAAATACAATATTATGATCATATTGTCAATTGTTAAATGTACATATCATCTTAAAACCGTATTTTATCATAAATTGTTTAGTGTCACGGGTGGCTTATATCCAAGATCGGTAGAAGCATATGCCTAATCCACAAGGAAGACATTTGCCTTTCATCGTTTTTGGGCATTTCTTGAGAACAGTTAGGAGTAGCATGCAAGGAACGATGAGGCTCCACCAAAGAGACCGAGGTCATGAAGCTCCTCCTCTCAAGATAATGAGGGAAGAGCAAGAAATACCAATTCGAGCTCCAAGAGGTATGAGTGTAGGAAGGCCGAGATGGAGAGGTTAAGGAAAGGAGTAGAAGCTTTGGTGTCTTGAGGGAGAAGCTTGACGAGATAAAAACAAAGAAGGATATCGTGGCTAAGATGCTGAGAATGTGGAAGGCGTTGGAAGATGAGAGGAAGCAAGAGAAGTTAGCAAGGTGGCAGAAGGTCAATGAAAATTTGGAAAGAAAGGCCCGAGCTGGGAGTACTTTCCATGGTGGAGCAAAAATCTCAAGCTGAGGAGCGGGGGGCTTAATTAATAGGAGTCCACGATGAAGGTGAAGGTTGAGAAAAAATGAACAAGAATTTCAAGCAAGAAGAAAGGATTAAAATGGTGTGTATGAGAAGCTATGAGCAGTTTGGGATTTCACATGTGTTAGATGTTGGCTTCCAATACGGGTGGGACAATGGAAGGAGGTCTGGACTTTGGCATGGGGAGTGGCAATGAGAGTGTGTGTGATATTTTCTTATTTTGATTCTTGGTAGTGGATGCATATTCATTTTTTCATGTACCCTTGGGTGATGTTTAACCATTGGTTGAATTGTGTGGTATGTCGATGAAATGCTTGAGATGATTTTATATGTATCTTAGCTAATTTTGTGCGCAACCACCATTTGAATTTAAATCTTGAAAATTCAAATTGAATATTTGAAACATAAACTGAGTGGAGTAGAAACAATGAAGTAGGAATTGTTATGACGAGAAATTGGAGGTGTTTTTTTTGCGGGAGAGAAATTGGAGGTATAATGTGCTTGCATATCTTTGAAGTTACTCTACCAGCGTAATATTTTTTTATTACTTGTATCTATAGTTTATTACTAAAATAGAGGCAATGTCAATGTCAAGTTCGAATGAGACACAACTTTTCCAATACATTAGTGAACCAACATACTAGTTTACTAAACACTTTTGACAAAAAAATGCATGTTCTTAGCTAATAAGCTCCTCATAAATACATATTATATACTACTCCCTCCATTCCAAAATATAGTGCGCCCGCACTTCCCAAGGTCCAACTTTGACCATAAATTTAACCAACGAGACCGACAGTGGCGGGAGAAAAATTATATAATTGAAAACTTCTTTTGAATATGAATTCACTGGTATAACTTTTGCTCCCGCCGCAGTCGGTCTCGTTGGTTAAATTTATGGTCAAAGTTGAAGCACGGGAATAGATGAAACACTATATTTTGGAACGGAGGGTGTACTCTATTTTCTTACCATATACTAGAAATAAATATCAAGAAATTTGTAGAACCATACACTTCACATATTTGTACCAAACATATTTAAGAATGTTGAAATGTGTATAAATAGAGATATACATGCACTGTACACCGACGCAAATGTTGTAATATAATCTTGTGAGCCAAAATAATATTTACTTATTTATCTCAATTTTAAGTAATCCTACATAATGTTGGGGCAATATCTAGAAAAGAGAAAATGAACTACTAGAACATATGTTTTAAATATGTAGCATGGGGTGGTGTATCTTTTTTCAATAATTGATGTTAGTATATATTAAGTTTGAAATTTTCTAAAAATAAAATATATAGAAGTATGAACGTTTGTTATAAATATTTTATTTTAACACATCTCAAGTCTAAAATGAATTTAGACTGAGAACTAATTCTACACTAGTAGAACGCTCGTGCGTTGCTACGGGTTATAATACATATAAATGAAACAAATGGTTAAAGTCGTCTCCAAGATCATAGCGGAGGAGATATCAAAGCTTGAAGAGAGATGGGAGGGCGAGGGTAGAGGTGGCGGTCGGCAGTGGAAGGGCAGAGGGGCGGAGAGGGTTTCCCCGCCGTGAGCTGTAAGGGTACGAAAAAAAGCTTTTTTTCTAGCAATGATAGCTGGCCTTTACTTATTTTTTTAAGAATGAAGAGCTTTATTTCTTAGCAACCATAGCTAGCTACTAGCCTTTATTGATCATAAGGATGCGAGTAAACTTCAAGTATAGAGAGAACCTAGGCGGAGAGAGCTCTCGCTCATTTATTGATCATCAATGAATACTGCCCATTTTTCCAACACCCGACTGAAAGTGCAATATTGCTCTTAAGTATATTTTTGATGTTGATGACAAATTACATATAGGGTACTAACTATGTTTGCTGAGTATATACACAGATCATTAGTTCCCTTGGTTTTAATGTGCACCATGGACACATCAAATGAGATATTGCTCAAGAAGATAACCAATGAGGAAAGAAGCAAAAACGAAGCATTTTGCTCTTTTATACATTTTTTGAGTAATAGGGATCCCGCACTATTAAGAGGGGATCCGAGGTGTAGGTTCAAGGCTTGCTCAGAGTCTACTTCACAAGACGTTTTCACAAAGACAAAAAATTCCTAGGAAAACTACTTAGCCAAAACCTACTCTCCCTTCTCTCCACATACAGTCTCCTAGCCGGATCATCCGGATGAGGCCCCGGATCATCCGGGCTAGACCCGGATCGTCCAGAGTTGGTTCCGGATCATCCGGATAATGCATCCAGGGGCCATCTTTCGGCACTGACTATAGCCGGATCATCCTGACCTGTCCCGGATCGTCCGGACCTTGTCCCGGATCGTCCAAGTAATATAGCCCCTCTCACCACAGAACCCTGTTGGATGAAGCCGGATCATTCGGACATTCTCCCAGATCGTGCGGGCTTCGTCCAGATCATCCGGGCTGTCCTCCGGACCGTCCGGCCTCTTCGCAGCTCTGCTGCTACCACTTACATCGGGGCCTACAGTCAGATCATCCGGACGCTGTCCACATCATACGGATGGTACTCCAGATCATCCAGGAAAGTCAACCTCTGCTCCAAATGGCTCTAATCTATTGTGGGTATAAATAGCTCCTTACCTCTTCGAGATAAGGTGGAACACTTCACTCCAACACGCCCCAAGAACACCAGTGCTCCATCTCTCTTGCTCACCTATGAAATCCTAGATCCCGGTTTGATTCTTGAGAGATTGAAAGAGTTGTTCCAATCAAAAGGGTGAGCCTTCGTGGCGTTGGTGTGCCTTCATGGTAACATCCACCTCTCTAATGGTGACGTAGCTTCCCTCCAAGGAAGTGAACATCGGCATACATCCTTGTCTCTCGGAGTTGCGGTTATCCCTAACCCTAACTTCCTACTTGTGGTTACTTGTCTCTTAGTCTTTACTTATATCATATTGTGCTTGCTTACTCATCTACTAGTGTTACTTGTTTACCTTGCTTAGCTCTTAACAACATACTTGCAATTGTTAGGCTCACTTTCATATTTCACATTATTGCCTAAAATTGCTAAGTAACAATTAAAATTTGTAATTGTACCTATTAACCCCCCCCCCTCTAGGTCCATCTCGATCCTTTTAATTGGTATCAGAGCCTCGTGCTCCTTTCTTATGGCTTAACCACCCTAGAGCAAGATGAACCCCGACGGGACTCCCCTTGTTGTGGATCCGAAGGATAAGGGCGCGGCTTCCACGGAAGCCAAGTCCTTTACTTCTGAGGATCTGGAATGGGCCCTTGCTAAGCAAAAGGAGGAGCATGATGCTTCTCTTGAGGCCTTGGTCCAAATGAGATTAACCACATTAACCACGATGCTTGCACCACTTTCGGCTGGTGCGTCCTCGAGGCCAACTGTGCCTACTCCTTCACTTGGCAAACAACCTCCTAGTAATGAACACTCCAGTGTTCCTTGGCTTTAGGCAAGACCTCAAATAGAGAAACCAAAGTATAACCCTCAAGGCAAACCTCCCTTACTTGATGAGATTACCAATTTTGCTTTGTGGAGAGTTGCTATGCAGGATCATCTTTGATATGGAAATGATGAGATGTTGGAGATCTTGGAGTATGGTTACCAAGCTGTTGACCCGAAGAATCTTACACCAAGAGAGATATACGACAAGAATCTCAACGACACAACAGCCATGTGCATAAGGAGAGGTATGACTGACAAGCAAAGGAGACCATACATACACATCATAAGTGCCAAGGAATTATGGGATAGCATTGTGAGGACCAAGACCGGTACCTCCACTCTCCGGCTTGCTCAATATGAAATTGCCAAGGGTCAATTGCAAAACTTTTGTGTGGAGAAAGGTGAATCTCCCAAGCAGCTCCTTGAGTGTCTCATGACTCTCACCATTGACATCGAGTCTTGTGAGTGTGACAAGACATAAGATGGATTCAACTTGACTAAGTGATTTCTCGTGGACAAGTTGCTTCATGCTCTTGCTCCATATCATCACCAAATTGTGTGGGATATAAGACAACACCATGGATTCAAGGAAATGACTCCGGATGACATCATATCCACTTTCCAACTATTTGAAGAGTCAAAGGCAAATGCTACAAAACATCTTGCCATGCATGGTACCTCAACATCAAAGATCAATCTTGCATTGAAGGCCAAGCATGTATGTGAAGAAGAAGAAGATGATGATGAGATTGACTCCAATGAGAGTCCTTCATATGAAGACATTTCCCTCTTTGTCAAGAAGTTTAGCGCGGGAAAATTCAAGGGAAGATTCCAGAAGAAGAAAGTGAGAAAATGGTACAACTATGAAGGAACCAACCACTTCTCCAACGATTGCCCTTATGAGAAGAGAGAAGATAAACCAAGGTTTCCCAAGACCTTTCCCAAAAAGAAGGTTTGCCAAGCTTGGGGGAGTTGATACGTCTCCAACGTATCTACTTTTCCGAACACTTTTGCCCTTGTTTTGGACTCTAACTTGCAAGATTTGAATGGAACTAACCCGGACTAACGCTGTTTTCAGAAGAATTGCCATGGTGTTATTTTTGTGCAGAAATAGAAGTTCTCAAAATGACCTGAAACTTCACGGAGAATATTTTTGGAATTTATAAAAAATACTGGTGAGAATCAACACCAGGGGGGCGACACCCTGTCCACGAGGGTGGAGGCCGCGCCCACCCCCCTGGGGCGCGTCACCTGCCTCGTGGCCCCCCTAAGGCTCCACCGACGTCAACTCCAACTCTATATATCCATGTTCGGGGAGAAAAAAAATCAGAGGGAAGGATTCATCGCATTTTATGATACGGAGCCTCCGCCAAGCCCTAATCTCTCTCGGGAGCGATGATCTGGAGTCCGTTCGGGGCCCCGGAGCGGGGAATCCATCCCTGTCGTCATCATCAACCATCCTCCATCACCAATTTCATGATGCTCATCGTCGTGCGTGAGTAATCCCGTCATAGGCTTGTTGGACGGTGATGGGTTGCATGAGATTTATCATGTAATCGAGTTAGTTTTGTTAGGGTTTGATCCCTAGTATCCATCATGTTCTAAGATTGATGTTGCTATGACTTTGCTATGCTTAATGCTTGTCACTAGGGCCCGAGTGCCATTATTTCAGATCTGAACCTATTATGTTTTCATGAATATATGTGAGTTCTTGATCCTATCTTGCAAGTCAATAGTCACCTACTATGTGTTATGATCCGGTAACCCCGAAGTGACAATAATCGGGACCACTCCCGGTGATGATCGCAGTATGAGGAGTTCATGTATTCACTAAGTGTTAATGCTTTGGTCCAGTACTCTATTAAAAGAAGGCCTTAATATCCCTTAGTTTCCAATAGGACCCGCTACCACGGGAGGGTAGGACAAAAGATGTCATGCAAGTTCTTTTCCATAAGCACGTATGACTATATTCGGAATACATGCCTACATTACATTGATGAACTGGAGCTAGTTCCGTGTCACCCTATGTTATAACTGTTGCATGAGGAATCACATCCAACATAATTATCCATCATTGATCCATTGCCTACGAGCTTTTCACATATTGATCTTTGCTTAGTCACTTTTCCGTTGCCACTGTTATGATTGCTACAAAACTGCTACTGTTACTTTTGCCACCGTTACCGTTACTTCCATACTACTTTGCTACTAAATACTTTGTTGCAGATATTAAGTCTTTCAGGTGTGGTTGAATTGACAACTCAACTGCTAATACTTGAGAATATTCTTTGGCTCCCCTTGTGTCGAATCAATAAATTTGGGTTGAATACTCTACCCTCGAAAACGGTTGCGATCCCCTATACTTTTGGGTTATCAACAACCAAGGACACAGATTTGGATTTTCCACCAATTTATATGCATTAGAGCATGTGGATGTAGTTCAAATTTGAATTATGCACATAAATGCATTGAGAACTCAATGAATGTATAAAAATGTCCAAGTGAACCCCAAAAATCCCAAAAATTGACACAACACTCGTGTTGTTCTATGTTGACACGAGAAACATTTTGAAAGTAAGAAGAGACAACATATATCGTCCCCCAAGGTGGCACGTACCCTACCAAAACCATCAGGCTTGTTGTGAGAGAAGCTCTCATTTGCGAGAAGATTATACCCACACCTGCCCCAAATGGGATAATAGTTTTACCACGACATGTTGCTGCCGTTCCATGAATTTCAGACGAGTTTCCGATTTACTAGAATTAAAAAATCAAGTACCTCAACATTTGCCGGAGAGCCATTGTGCCGTGGTGTTCGAAATTCATCCCCATTTCTTGCATGTGACATAAGCATAAACCTATGGACACATATATGATTTTACAACCCATGTTGGTGCACCAGAGCATGTGCATGTGCTTTAATTTTGAATTGTTCACCCTAAATGGCTAAAACCAATTTAATGTATAAAAATTCCAAACGAACCCTGAATAATTCCAATTTTTCTATGACACACATATAGTTGCATGTTCACTGCAGATAAAACGTCTAGCAATTCAAACACCGTCCATTGCCGCTGTGACCCCGTTATGTAGTTAAAATCAAGATGAAAAATCAAGTAGATCCCACACAATTTATTATCACCAACCGTGTGAGATGCAGTACAAAATATCCTGGAGCACCATCGGTGTATAGTACGCCTATGGCTTACGCGAGAAGGTGCGTTGGCTAACAGTCCACAGCCGGCGTGTCAAACACACTAACTCGCTCCCCAAATACTCCCGCCTCTGCATCCTCACAATCTCAAAAATATTACTGCCTCGTAATCTCGAAAAATATCTACCGCCTAGAAGGTTTTAATGTTTGATAGCGCACGATTAGTATGTGTAGACCATGTGCGATGTCTGTTAGTCCCGCTATGCTTCAGTCCCTTGATTCAAATTTTCAGTAGCCCCGACATTTTACTCGCACCTCTGCATCCCTCGCAATCTCAAAAATATCTGCTCTCCCTTGATCCAAATTTTCAGTAGCCCCGCCTTGTTACTCCCGTCTAGTGAAATTTTCAGTTGCCGCATTATTTCCTCAAACACCACCTTGCCCCCACTCCCTCCATACACACCACACACTCCCCAAAACCTCCGCTCACACAGACACACACCACCCCCGAAACCATTGGTAGGTCACCGCCATCGCTACCGCCTCCATCCTCAACCTCTGGCTGTGTGCTGGGGAGCTCGAGGAGCCAGTGGCCAAAAAGAGGTTTATCGCGGCCTTTTTGCCCGACGTCGGCGAGGTGGCCGCCAAGGTGTCCCCATGGTCCTCCGCGGGATCGATCCGCCGTTGCCGGTCCCCTGATCTGCCCGCCGCCGCGCCCCTACGCTGGTTCGAGGACTTCCCCGTCCTCTCTCGGACCCGACAGCCGATGAGGTCCTACCTCGAGGTCCGACAGCGGCAGTAGGGGACGTGGGTCGCTGAGATTACAGATCGGGAGACCCACACCCACAGGTGGCTCGGTAGCTTCCACACGGCCGAGCTCGCGGCAATGGAGTACGACTGCTGGCAGGTCTGCTACCACCGCACGGCAGCTAGGCTCAATTTCCCCTTCGGCACACGTTTGATCGACCTCATTCCGCCGGAGCAAGGGTGGTGAGCTCGGATATGGTGCGGGAGGACCGCGAGGCATGGGAGCGCCTCGAGGCCGAGGTCGTTGACGAGGCCTACATGCAAGAGCTCCATCGGTAGCACCCGGAGCTCATGGAGGCGGAGCGAGCGATCTTGGCCGGCGCGGAGGGCGGTGAGGTTATCGCGCTCTCCTCCAATGACGAGGTTGAAGGCGGCGAGGACGGTGGCGCGGAGGGCAGCGAGGTTATCGCGCTCTTCTCCGATGACGAGGTTGAAGGCGGCGAGGACGGTGGCATGGAGGGTGTTGAGGTGGGCCCCGAGGATGAGGAGATCGACATCGACGAGTGGAGGAGTGCCTTCCCCATCGAACCCGATGATAGCACCGGCCCGGACCCGGCTCGCGGCACACCGTACATGACAAGGAATGATTGGCTCGACCTCTACTTCGACCGAAAGTAGTTTATCTTAGTTTAAATTTATGTTCTATGTTCAGTTATGCAAAACTATCTATGTTTATGTTTGAATGCATGCTACTTTCGGTTGAACCTGCTTTGAACTTGATCAAATTAAAGTTTACAATGTTAAGTTTACGGGATCGACTAGAAAAGGCCAAAAATTGCTGGAATATATATATATATATATATATATATATATCCACTAAGGGTTTTAGTCCTTTAACTTTTGAAGGACCGGCTAGAGATGACCTTATGACTTGTTTATTTCAGTTCTTCGCAATGTGATGCTCTATATGTGCAACTATTTGCCATGCAGTTCAATTTCATCAATAACAGTTTCAACAATACCACTATGAATTATGATATTTGGTTGCCGTTAAGCATATTGCAGTTAACATGCCTTTTCATTTTTTAACAATAACTAGTGTACTTTAGACCTGCAAAATACCAGTTTGAATGACTATTTGCTTGTTTTTAAATATTATGCCTGATGCAGTTAACACACCTTTCCACTTCTTATTTTGCCTAACTAGCGTGCTTAAGCCTGCACACTCAAGCTACATAACAACATGCGTTGCACCGAATGACTAAATATGCAATCCCAGGCTACATAGCAACAAGGAAGAGTGTTACCTTAATGTTCTCATGATGTCTAGATATACATGTAATAAAATCTTATATAATGGGATGGAGGGAGTGTTGTACTACATCATTTTGCAATTGTTGTTTAGCTTCTAATATGAACTTGGTGCTCTTAGGTACATATGTCATTGCCAAAGATCCACACTTCGACCCTTTCTGCGTATGGGGCAATGAGATTTCATGAACCGGCATCAAGTGAGGAAACTGATAAAGATTGTTATTAAAATGGGTCAAAAGATGTCAATCGAACTATTTGTTTACACTTTATGCAAGACAACAGTGAACTGCAGGATGGTAAGTAAGAACCCTGTAGCCTTCTTTTTACTGCCCGTAATGAGTTGTGTTAGATGACAATGTCTGAATCTTTTTTCTTTTGCTGTGGATCCTGAAGCAGTTTACTCAAGATTACCTCTCAAACTACATGATTGGCGGACGACCATCACAAGGGGTAGGACTAGAGTCGTGCGTTCCTTCTGCATCCAGAAGAGCACAATAGGGCCATTCCGCTTCACCTTGTTCAGCAACCAGAATGTATGTCGCCTCTTTCTTTTCAATCTGTAATAGTACAAGTATAGAACCCTAGTTCATCATTCTTTATTTGGTGCTTATGTAATTCTTAAACAAATGTACTTGTGAATCGAATAATGCATTGCTTGTTTCAACCTGATGAATATGAATAAAGCTATAGCCTACTTTCCAGTTTAAATTAGGTACAATTTTAAACAGCAACAATTAAATTAGGGAAAAATTACGGTGTGCAGGTCATTACGGCGCACACGGTTAATAAAGCACAACGTGTGTGATATACATCATAATCTGACACGGTTCATAGAGAGGAAACATGTGTAACAATGCACACAGTTGCCGTTTGCAAAGCGTGTGTGATCTGAGACACTATCACATACGGTGCGGGAAAACTAAATGTGTGTGATTGTCTACCTATCGTACACGGTTTATAATCATGAACTGTTTGTGATGTGCTAGGCATCGTAAACGTAGAGCAGTTTGGTACGTGCCTGGAAAACTCCCGTACCTGGAATCTGCCTGGTTTTAGGTAAAACCACAAAACTCCGACTGCGATGGCAATGCGAGCACAAACGAGAAGAAAGAATGAAGCATTTGGGATATTTGAGATATCGGAAACGGTTATATCGGGACAACTGTATGCATCAAGGCACCCTATCCCCGATGGTTTCTGGGTCATGTGGGAAGGACCCCCGTATCGCCCCTCACTTGGCGACGGTTCCTGATAACCCACAAGTGTAGGGGATCACAATAGCTTTCGAGGGTAAAGTGTTCAACCCAAATTTATTGATTCGACACAAGGGGAGCCAAAGAATATTCTTGAGTATTAGCAGTTGAGTTGTCAATTCAACCACACCTGGATAACTTAGTATCTGCAGCAAGGTATTTAGTAGCAAAGTAGTATGATAATAATTGTAACTGTAGCAAAAGTAAAGATAAATGTTTTTGGGTTGTTGTAGCAGTTGTAACAGTAGCAACGGAAAAGTAAATAAGCGGAGAACAATATATGAAAAGCTCGTAAGCAATGGATCAATGATGGATAATTATGCCGGATGCGATTCCTCATGTAATAGTTATAACATAGGGTGACACAGAACTAGCTCCAATTCATCAATGTAATGTAGGCATGTATTCCGTAAATAGTCATACATGCTTATGGAAAAGAACTTGCATGACATATTTTGTCCTAACCTCCCGTGGCAACGGGGTCCTAGCGGAAACTAAGGGATATTAAGGCCTCCTTTTCATAGAGAATAGGAACAAAGCATTATCACATAGTGAATATATGAACTCCTCAAACTACGATCATCACCGAGAAGTATCCCGGTTATTGTCACTTCGGGGTTGTCGGATCATAAGACATAATAGGTGACTATAGACTTGCAAGATAGGATCAAGAACACACATATATTCATGAAAACATAATAAGTTCAGATCTGAAATCATGGCAGTCGGGCCCTAGTGACAAGCATTAAGCATAGCAAAGTCATAGCAACATCAATCTCAGAACATAGTGGATACTAGGGATCAAACCCTAACAAAACTAACTCGATTACATGGTAAATCTCATCCAACCCATCACCGTCCAGCAAATCTACGATGGAATTACTCACGCACGGCGGTGAGCATCATGAAATTGGTGATGGAGGATGGTTGATGATGACGACGACGACGAATCCCCCTCTCCGGAGCCCCGAACGGACTCCAGATCAGCCCTCCCGAGAGAGATTAGGGCTTGGCGGCGGCTCCGTGTCGTAAAACGCGATGAAACTTTCTCTCTGATTTTTTTTCTCCGCGAGACGGAATATATGGAGTTGGAGTTGAGGTCGGTGGAGGTATAGGGGGCCCACGAGATAGGAGGGCGCGCCCTGGGGGGGCGCCCCCTGTCTCGTGGACAGCATGTGGGCCCTCTGGTGTATTTCTTTCGCCCATAAATTCTTATTAATTCCAAAAAGTGCCTCCGTGGATTTTCAGGACATTCCGATAACTTTTCTTTTCTACACATAAAACAACATCATGGCAGTTCTGCTGAAAATAGCGTTAGTCCGGGTTAGTTTCATTCAAATCATGCAAGTTAGAGTCCAAAACAAGGACAAAAGTGTTTGGAAAAGTAGATACGTTGGAGACGTATCAACTCCCCCAAGCTTAAACATTTGCTTGTCCTCAAGCAATTCAGTTGATAAACTGAAAGTGATAAAGAATAACTTTTACAATCTCTGTTTGCTCTTGTTGTTGTAAACATGAAAAGCCATCATTCAGGTTCAGAAAATACTATGAACTAACCATACTAACAATAACACCTATGTCTCACAATTACTCATATCAATAGCATAATCAGCTAGCGAGCCATAATAATAAAACTCAGATGACAACACTTTCTCAAAATAATTATAACATGATATAACAAAATGATATCTCGCTAGCCCTTTCTGTGACCGCAAAACATAAATGCAGAGCACCTTTAAAGATTAAGGACTGACTAAACATTGTATTTCATGGTAAAAGAGTTCCAGTCAAGTCATACCCAATATAAACCAATAGTAATGAATGCAGATGACAGTGTGCTCTCCAGCGGGTGCTTTTTAATAAGAAGGGTGATGACTCAACATAAAAGTAAATAGATAGGCCCTTCGTAGAGGGAAGCAGGGATTTGTAGAGGTGCTAGAGCTCGATTTTAAAATAGAGGTTGAATAACATTTTGAGCGGCAAACTTTCGCTGTCAACGCAACAACTATGAGATGGCTGTATCTTCCATACTACATGCATTATAGGCAGTTCCCAAACAGAATGGTAGAGGTTTATACTCCCCCAACCACCAACAAGCATCAATCTATGGCTTGCTCGAAACAACGAGTGCCTCCAACTAACAACAGCCCTGGGGGAGTTTTGTTTAATTATTCTGATTTGCTTTGATCTTTTTTGATCATGGGACTGGGCATCCCGGTTACCGGCCCTTTCTCATGAATGAGGAGCAGAGTCCACTCCTCGTGAGAATAACCCACCTAGCATGGAAGATATAGGCAACCCTAGTTGTAACATGAGCTGCTCGAGCATACAAAACAGAATTTCATTTGAAGGTTTGCAGTTTGGCACATACAAATTTACTTGGAACGGCAGGTAAATACCACATATAGGAAGATATGGTGGACTCATACGGAACAACTTTGGGGTTTAAGGAGTTTGGATGCACAAGCAGTATTCCTGCTTAGTACAGGTGAAGGCTAGCAAAAGACTGGGAAGCGACCAACTGAGAGAGCGACAACAGTCATAAACATGCATCAAAATTCATTTACACCGAGTACAAGCATGAGTAGGATATAATCTACCACGAACATAAATATCGTGAAGGCTATGTTTATTTGATTCAACTACATGCGTGAACATGTGCCAAGTCGAGTCACTCAATTCATTTAAAGGAGGATACCACCCCATCATACCACATCATAATCATTTTAATAGCATGTTGGCACGCAAGGTAAACCATTATAACTCATAGTTAATCAAGCATGGCACAAGCAACTATAATCTCTAAATGTCATTGCAAATATGTTTACTTCATAATAGCTAACTCAGAAACGATGAACTCGTCATATTTACAAAAACAAGAGCGGCCGAGTTCATACCAGCTTTTCTCATCCCAATAAATCCATCATATATCGTCATTATTGCCTTTCACTTGCACGACCGAACGATGTGTATAATAATAAGAGTGCACGTGCATTGGACTAAGCTGGAATCTGCAAGCATTCAACTCAAAAGAGAAGACAAGTAATATGGGCTCTAAATTAAATAAACAATCATGCATATGAGAGCCACTAAGCATTTTCAATATGGTCTTCTCGACCCCCAAAGGAAAGAAAAGAAAAGAAAACTATTTACACGGGAAAGCTCCCAACAAGTAAGAAGAAGAACTAGAAATCTTTTTGGGTTTTCATTTTAATTCTACTACAAGCATGGCAATTAAACTAACTAATGTTTTTGGTTTTTCTTAAGGTTTATCAAGCACACAAGAAGAAAACTAGAAAAAGAAATTTAAACTAGCATGGATAATACAATGAAAGAGTATGAGCACCAACGACTAGTGTGTGAACATGAAATGTAAAGTCAGTGAGAAATACGTACTCCCCCAAGCTTAGGCTTTTGGACTAAGTTGGTCTAGTACCAAGGATTGCCTGGCTGATATCCATAAGTGAAACCGGGGTTGTACTGAGATGCAACGGCAACTGCCTCCTGAGCTACAGCGTGTTGGCGAGCTGCCCCCACTCCCCTCTCGTATTCAGCTGCTTCCTCCCTGGTGACAACATATCTTCCTTTTGCCTGATAATCAAAATGGTAGGGAGCAGGAAGAGTAACAGGGACGACGTTGTGTCTGTCATAGATTAGTTGATAATGGAGGAACTGTTCATTCCTCTCAAGAAAATGATGATAAAACATAGCTTCTTTATCCAAATAAACAGGATGTAAAATCATATCCCCCTCTCGTGGGGCTATATTAAGATAATTAGCCACACGGGTTGCATAAATTCCTCCAAATAAATCTCCCTTTCTACTATTATTCTGCAACCTACGTGCAACTATTGCCCCCAAGTTATAACCTTTATAACCTGAAACAGCACTCTTGAGGACACACAGATCAGGGACACACATGTGACAAGCTTCGTCCTTACCGTTAATGCATCTACCAATAAATAGAGCAAAATAATGTATAGCCGGAAAATGAATGCTCCCTATGGTAGCTTGTGCTATGTCCCTAGATTCTTCCACAGTAATACTAGCAAGAAAATCTCTAAATTCAGATTTGCGAGGATCATTAATATTACCCCACTGCAGGAGTTTGCAAGCAGTTGTGAAATCCTCTAAATCCATGGTATAAGATGTATCATAAATATCAAACATGACACTAGGAGTATTACGCGTACAGCTATATTGGAACCTCCGCACAAAGGAATCAGTCAATTGATAGTACCGAGGACACTTATCTTGTAAGAAGTCCTCCAGCTCGGCATTATGCACATACGCGTCAAATTCCTCCTTGAAGCCTGCTTCGACCATAAAATCATCGGATGGCCACTCACAAGCCCGTACATTTGCGTCCCTCGGCAATTCAACATCTTGTTCACGTATAGCAATCCTTGGCCCTTTCTTTGCCGAGGAACCACCTTGGTACATTCTTCTAAGCATAATTCTTTTTCTAAACAAATTCTGAAATTTTAGTAACTTCCAAATAAAAGTGCATAAAACTAAACAAGATTGATAGCAACTACTCCTACAAGTGCCTAGAGCCTATATCATGCATTGGAATTGCTTGGGACCTCAAAAATTTAACATGCAAGCTCAAGAACATGGTCACCTACGCAGAAAAATTTGCAATGAATAAAGCACTAGAACAAAAACTAATTGGACCAATGGAGGAGTCACATACCAAGCAACAATCTCCCAAAGCAGTTTGGTGAATGGAGCTTTGAGCTAAGAGATCGAAAATCGCAGCAAAACGAGCTAGAACTCGTGCTTGAGCTGGATGGGGATATTTTTTGGGTAGAAGATGAAGTGTGTGGGTGCTGGCATAAGTGGAGGGGGGCCACTAGGGGCCCACGAGATAGGGGGGCGCGCCCTATGGGGGGGGGGGGCGCCCTCCACTCTCGTGGCTTGGTGCTTGCCCCTCCTGCAGTGATTTCAGTGCCTAAAATCCCCAAGTATTCCAGAAAAAAACATACTAAATTTGCAGGGCATTTGGAGCACTTTTATTTTTGGACTATTTTTTTAATGCACGGATAATTCAGAAAACAGACAGATAATACTATTTTTGCTTTATTTAATCTAAATAACAGAAAGTAAAAAGAGGGTACAAAAGGTTGTGCCTTCTAGTTTCATCCATCTCGTGATCGTCAAAATGAACCCACTAACAAGGTTGATCAAGTCTTGTCAACAAACTCATTCCGAATAGCACGGAACCGGAGAAATTTTGAATAACACTAAGTTATCTCAACGGGGATATGAAAATCCCCAACAATAAGAATATCATACTTTTTCTTGACAGTAGGGAGAGGTAATTCAAAACCTCCAATAATAGTAGTTGGAACTTTTCCAATAGAATTGATGCTATGAACTTGAGATTGTTTCCTCGGAAAGTGTACCGTATGCTCATTACCATTAACATGAAAAGTGACATTGCCTTTGTTGCAATCAATAACAGCCCCTGCAGTATTAACAAAAGGTCTACCAAAAATAATAGACATACTATCGTCCTCGGGAATATCAAGAAAAACAAAGTCCGTTAAGATAGTGACATTTGCAACTACAATAGGCACATCCTCACAAATACCGACAGGTATAGCAGTTGATTTATCAACCATTTTCAAAGATATTTTAGTAGGTGTTAACTTATTCAATTCAAGTCTACGATATAAAGAGAGAGGCATAACACTAACACCGGATCCAAGATCACATAAAACAGTTCTAACGTAATTTCTTTTAATAGAGCATGGTATAGTTGGTACACCCGGATCTCCAAGTTTCTTTGGTATTCCACCCTTAAAAGTGTAATTTGCAAGCATGGTGGAAATTTCATCTTCCAGTATCTTTCTTTTGTTTGTAATGATATCCTTCATATACTTAGCATAAGGATTTACTTTCAGCATATTAGTTAAACGCATACGTAGGAAAATAGGTCTAATCATTTCAGCAAAGCGCTCAAAATCCTCATCATCCTTTGACTTGGATGGTTTAGGAGGAAAGGGCATGGGTTTCTGAACCCATGGTTCTCTTTCTTTACCGTGCTTCCTAGCAACAAAATCTCTCTTATCATAATGTTGATTCTTTGATTGTGGGTTATCAAGATCAACAGCAGGTTCAATGTCTACATCATTGTTTTTGCTAGGTTGAGCATCAACATGAACATTATCATTAACATTATCACTAGGTTCATGTTCATCACCTAATTGTGTTTCAGCATTAGAGATAGAGATATCATTGGGATTCTCAGGTGTGTCTACAGTAGGTTCACTAGAAGCATGCAAAGTCCTATCGTTTTTCTTTTTCTTCTTATTAGAAGAACTAGGTGCCTCTAAATTATTTCTCTGAGAATCTTGCTCGATTCTCTTAGGGTGGCCTTCAGGATACAAAGGTTCCCGAGTCATTCTACCAGTTCTAGTAGCCACTCTAACAGCAAAGTCATTTTTATTATTTAATTCATCAAGCAAATCATTTTGAGCTTTAAGTACTTGCTCAACTTGAGTAGCAACTGTCGTGGAATTGTCACGTCAGATGTCCTAGTGAAAGGACTTAATCGCGGAGCCATCGCAACTAGGAAGCTTGAAGGGGTTAATTGGGACAAGAGACACGGGAGGTTTATACTAGTTCGACCCCTTACGATGAAGGTAAGGCCTACGTCTAGTTGGGTTGGTATTGCTTGATGTTTCGATGACCAGGGAGCGAGATACGCTATGCCCGGTTCTCGATGAGTTGTTTCTTACCCTTAGCCGCCAGCGGGTCGCCCCCTTATATACATGGGTTGGCGCCCTGCGGCTTACAGAGTCCTGGCTGGCTCATAAACAGTGTCCGGCTCGATGACTAGTTAAATCTACCTTACAATACAAGTCATGCCATTGTGGCGGTTTACTACAACGGGCCTCCAGTCGATGGTGGGCTTTATGCCCTTTATGGAACCGCCATCTTCATGCTTAGTCTTGGGCCTCTTTCTGATGAGTCCTTTTTGCGTAACCCGGCCCCTCCAGGGCGGCTTACACAAATAGTTATATCCCCAACAGCAGCCATAGAAGCATAATTGCTAATGAGGTGAAGTTCATCTTTAACTCTAGCCAGATTATCACTTACACGTCCTATCTCGAAAGCATTATTCTTTAACTCTCTACCAACATAAGCATTAAAAATTTCTTGTCTAGCCATAAAGTCATCAAATTCATCTAAGCATGGGCTATGAAATTTAGTAGAGGGGATTTCAACTTTATCATATCTATAGAGATAATTTACCTTTACTACCTGTGTCAGGTTATCAAGACAATATGGTTCTTCAACAGGTGGTATATTAAGACCATGTATTTCTTCAGTAGGAGGTAAATTCTTAACATCTTCAACTTTAATACCTTTTTCTTTCATTGATTTTTTTGCCTCTTGCATATCTTCAGGACTGATAAATAAAACACCTCTCTTCTTCGGAGTGGGTTTAGGAATAGGCTCAGGAATTGGCTCAATTGGTTCAGGAATTGCTTCAGGAATTGGCTCAGGAAGAGTCCAATTATTTTCATTAGTCAACATATTATTCAATAATATTTCAGCTTCGTCGACTGTTCTTTCCCTGAAAACACAACCAACACAACTATCCAAGTAGTCATTGGAAGCATCGGTTAGTCCATTATAAAAGATGTCAAGTATTTCATTTTTCTTAAGAGGATGATCAGGCAAAGCATTAAGTAACCGGAGAAGCCTCCCCCAAGCTTGTGGGAGACTCTCTATTTTGATTTGCACAAAATTATATATTTCTCGCAAGGCAGCTTGTTTCTTATTAGCAGGGAAATATTTAGCAGAGAAGTAATAAATCATATCCTGGGGACTATGCACACAACCAGGAGCAAGAGAATTATACCAAGTCTTAGCATCACCCTTTAATGAGAACGGAAATATCTTAAGGATATAAAAATAGCAAGACTTCTCATCATTAGTAAACAGGGTAGCTATATCATTCAACTTGGTAAGATGTGCCACAACAGTTTCAGATTCAAGGCCATAAAAAGGATCAGATTCAACTAAAGTAATAATTTTAGGATCAACAGAGAATTGATAATCCTTATCAGTAACACAGATAGGTGACATAGCAAAAGCAGGGTCGGGTTTCATTCTAGCACTAAGAGACTGCTGCTTCCATTTAGCTAATAATTTCTTAAGATCATATCTATCATTGCAAGCAAAGATTTCCCTAACAGCTTCTTCATTCATAACATAACCCTTAGGAACAACATGCAATACATAATCATTGGGAGAACCTTCATCATCACTATCATCAATAATAGCGTCTTCAATATTTTCATTCCCCCTAACTCTAGCAAGTTGTTCATCAAGAAATTCACCTAATGGCAAAGTAGTATCACACACAGAAGTAGTTTCATCATGCATAGCAGAAGCGACATCATCAATAACATGCGACATATCAGAATTCATAGCAGTAGCAGGTTTAGGTGTCGCAAGCCTACTCATAACGGAAGGAGAGTCTAGTGCAGAGCTAGATGGCAGTTCCTTACCTCCCATCGTAGTTGAGGGCAAAATCTTGGTTTTAGCGTCTTTCAAGTTCTTCATAGTGATCAACAGATATAAATCCCAAGTGACTGAGAGAATAGAGCTATGCTCCCCGGCAATGAAGCCAGAAGTTAGTCTTGATAACCCACAAGTGTAGGGGGTCGCAACAACTTTCGACGATAAAGTATTCAACCCAAATTTATTGATTCGACATAAGGGGAGCCAAAGAATATTCTTGAGTATTAGCAGTTGAGTTGTCAATTCAACCACACCTGGATAACTTAGTATCTGCAGCAAGGTATTTAGTAGCAAAGTAGTATGATAATAATGGTAACAGTAGGAAAAGTAAAGATAAATGTTTTGGGGTTGTTGTAGCAGTTGTAACAGTAGCAACGGAAAAGTAAATAAGCGGTGAACAATATATGAAAAGTTCGTAGGCAATGGATCAGTGATGGATAATTATACCGGATGCGATTCCTCATGTAATAGTTATAACATAGGGTGACACAGAACTAGCTCCAATTCATCAATGTAATGTAGGCATGTATTCCGTAAATAGTCATACGTGCTTATGGAAAAGAACTTGCATGACATCTTTTGTCCTACCCTCCCGTGGCAGCGGGGTCCTAGCGGAAACTAAGGGATATTAAGGCCTCCTTTTAATAGAGAACCGGAACACCGCATTAGCACATAGTGAATACATGAACTCCTCAAACTACGGTCATCACCGAGAAGTATCCCGATTATTGTCACTTCGGGGTTGTCGGATCATAACACATAATAGGTGACTATAGACTTGCAAGATAGGATCAAGAACACACATATATTCATGAAAACATAATAGGTTCAGATCTGAAATCATGGCACTCGGGCCCTAGTGACAAGCATTAAGCATAGCAAAGTCATAGCAACATCAATCTCAGAACATAGTGGATACTAGGGATCAAACCCTAACAAAACTAACTTGATTACATGGTAAATCTCTTCCAACCCATCACCGTCCAGCAAGCCTACAATGGAATTACTCACGCACGGTGGTGAGCATCATGAAATTGGTGATGGAGGATGGTTGATGATGACGATGGCGACGATCCCCCTCTCCGGAGCCCCGAACGGACTCCAGATCAGCCCTCCTGAGAGAGATTAGGGCTTGGCAGCGGCTCCGTGTCGTAAAACACAATGAAACTTTCTCTCTGATTTTTTTCTCCGCGTGACAGAATATATGGAGTTGGAGTTGAGGTCGGTGGAGGTCCAGGGGGCCCACGAGATAGGAGGGCGCGCCCTAGGGGGGGGGGCGCCCCCTGTCTCGTGGACAGCCTGTGGGCCCCCTGGTGTATTTCTTTTGCCCAGAAATTCTTATTAATTCCAAAAAGTGCCTCCATGGATTTTCAGGACATTCCGAGAACTTTTCTTTTCTACAGATAAAACAACATCATGGCAATTCTGCTGAAAATAGCGTCAGTCCAGGCTAGTTTCATTCAAATCATGCAAGTTAGAGTCCAAAACAAGGGCAAAAGTGTTAGGAATAGTAGATACGTTGGAGACGTATCAGTGCCAAATGCCATCGCGGATAGGGGTTAAAAACCGTTTGTATAGAAGCGACGCGTACCAGTGTTAGGTATCATTTCTTGAGAGATCATGTGGAAAAGGGTCACATTGATATTGCTCATGTTGGTACACATATTGATGCGGAGCATCCTATGGTCATCCCCATGGACCTACAATCGTCTCACCAAGTGCCAAGAGGACCCATGACACAAGCACGAACTAGAGCTCTCGAGACCGAGGTGACTTCTTTCCTTAGTGATATCACATATGATCCACTCGAGACATGGCTACTACCTAAGTCCGGAATGTTGTTCATGATTAGGTACCAAGAGGACCCTCCCTAAGATGCACGTGAAGACGGACAAGTCCCCATGTTCATGGATGAGGGGAACCAAAAAGAGGACTCAAGAACAGCTCCCAGGACCCGGACATCCGACCATGACCCCGGACATCCGGCCCCTAGAAGTGTCATCAGCAACAAGGAGCCCGTGGCCAAGTCTACAGGGCCCGGACATCCGACAGCCAACCCGGACATCCGGCCTCTGGCCCGGAAATCCAGCCTCTTTCCCGGACATCCGGACAGGCCTATCCAGAGAACAGAAGAACCGGCCCTCCAGCCCGAACATCCGACCTGTCCCGAGCCCCGGACATATCCGAGCCGCCGCCCGGACATCCGAACTCAGCCTATCCAGAGAGCGTCAAGGCCAGCCCCGACCGCCCGGACATCCGGCACTAGCCCGGACTTCCAGTACCTCATGAAGGCCCGGACATCTGGCCCGACATCCGGACATCCAGCCTCCCCTGTCTGCGCTCAGTGTAAGGGCCCGAGGCCCATGTACCCCTTCGCCCACCTAGACTATATATACTATTCCTCCTCCCACTTTCTAGGCTTTGCTCATCCCCTTGGTTACCTTCTCCTTTGGAGCTCACGACCTCTTCAGAGAAGATTCCCCAAGCGGATTCAAGACCCCTTTACGGGAAGAACCCCCTCAAGACCTCCTCACGGAGAAGAACCGATTACCCTATGTACCGCCCTTTGTTGGATTCGGATCATGTATCTCTTTATCCTTCAAGGATCTAACACATGTACGACCGTATCTTGTTGGTTTGAGTGATTCTCTCGTGTTTCCCCTCGTGTTTCCCCCTTGTTTTCTCCTCGTGTTCTTCGTGTTCATCGCGGGATACGCTCCTTTCGTGAAAGATCGACCATCTTCTAGGGTTCCACCCTACACCAGATATGCAACATGCAGACATTTTCACCAAACCATTGGATGAAGCAAGGTTTTGTCAACTTAGGCGTGAACTTGGTATCTTGGAGCTTGACAACATTATGTGAAATCTAGTACCCATGCAACGTACAAATCACTATCGCTTCAAGATGAACGAAAAGGAGTATGTTCTTCGACCTATGTCACCAAACCAAGTGATCTCCGACAAGCAAGCCACCCATCATGGAGAGAATAGTGAGAGAGCGAACCACCAAAAAGAGAGTGAGCGCCAAAAGCCCAAATTGAGTGCCTCTACGATGAGCGACAAGAAGAATCCAGTCCTTTTTGCCACCAAACGTGAGATGAGAGAAGTGTGTGAGAACCCATCAAGTGTTATGCACTATGTACTCTTATGCATGGACGAGGCACCAAAAACTAACACCTCTCACAATCTACCTCTAGTGTTATCTTCTCTTTTGCAGGAATTCCAAGACGTTTTCCCTGACGAGCTACCTCCGGGTCTACCTCCACTATGAGGCATTGAGCACTGAATCGACCTCATCCCCGAAGCACCACTTCCTAACAAGGCTCCCTACCACGTGAACTCCGAGGAAACTAAGGAGATCCAACGACAAGTACAACATCTCATCGACAACGGCCATGTATGAGAAAGTTTGAGCCCTTGTGCCATATCAGTAATCCTTGTTCCCAAGAGAGATGGTACATTCCGCATGTGTTCCGATTGTTGTCCAATCAATGCTATTACCGTGCGTTATCGTTACCCCATCCTATGCTTAGATGATATGCGGATCAACTTACCAGAGCCGTCATTTTCTCAAAAATTGACCTTAAAAGTGGCTACTATCAAATACGCATCCAAGAAGGTGATGAATGGATAACCACATTTAAGACCAAGTTTGGCTTATATGAATGGCTTGTTATGCCAATGGGTTTATCCGAAGCACCCGGTACTTTCATGCAACTCATGCACTTTGTTTTTCGACCCTATATTGGTGTATTTGTTGTGGTCTACTTTGACGATATTCTTATGTTTAGCAAATCTCTCAAAGATCATGTCACCCATCCTAGAACCATGTTGCAAACCCTTAGGAAAGAGCGCCTTTATGCTAATATAGATAAATGCCTTTTTGGTGTTGATAAGGTTGTTTTCTTGGGTTTCGTTGTGTCTTCTAAGGGTGTTCATGTAGTTGAATCTAAGATCAATGCTATTAAAACTTGGCCCCAACCAACCAACTTGCAACTAGTGCGTAGTTTTCTTGGTTTAGCCGGTTTCTATCATAGATCTGTGAAGGATTTTAGCACCATTGCTTCACCTTTACATGCTTTGAGTAAGAAGAATGTGACATTTATTTGGGGACCATCCCAAGATACCACATTTAATGAATTTAAGAATTTGCTTACTCATGCTCCCGTGCTTGCATTACCCAACTTTGACAAACCCTTCGAAATTCATTGTGATGCTAGCAGTAATGGCATAGGAGGTGTGTTAACACAAGAGAAGCACCCCATAGCATACTTTAGCGAGAAACTCTCCTGAGTGCAACTCAATTATCCCATCTATGACAAAGAGCTTTATGCTTTATTGCGAGTTTTGCGTGAATGGGAACATTATCTTCGCCCTCATGAATTCATCATTCATACCGATCATGAAAGACTTAAGTATCTTAAGGGTCAAACTAAGTTGAGCAAGCGTCATGCTAAATGGAGTGAATTTATAGAGTCATTTCTTTATGTCATCAAATACATAAAAGGCAAACAAAATGTTGTGGCAGATGCGCTTTCCCGTATATTCATGCTTGTTACTACACTTGAATTAAATGTCATTGGCTTTGAGCACATCAAAGACTTGTATGCGCATGATCCTACTTTTGCAATCCCTTATGCCAAGTGTTTGACGCATACATCTTGGGAACGCAATTACATCAAAGATAATTATCTTATGAGAGCTAACAAACTATGTATTCCCGAGTCTTCTCTTTGTTTATTACTTTTGCAAGAATCTCATGGAGGAGGACTAATGGGACAATTTGGACACGACAAGACATTCGCTACGCTCTCCCAGAACTATTATTGGCCCAAGATGTTCCGCGACATCTCACGCTTCACCAACCGATGTTCGACATGTCGCAAAGCTAAGCCCAAAGCTCAATCTCATGGCCTTTACATGCCTCTCCCAATTCCATACCAACCATGGGAAGATATTAGCATGGATTTTGTGCTTGGTTTGCCTAGAACTAGAAATGGAAAAGATTCCATGTTTGTTGTTGTGGACTGATTCTCCAAAATGGCACATTTCATACCATGCAACAAGATAGACGATGCTTCACATGTTGCCAATCTTTTTGGTAGGGAAATCTTGCGCCTACATGGAGTGCCAAAGACGATTGTCTCAGACCGCGACGTCAAGTTCTTAAGCTACTTTTGGAAGACCTTATGCGCCAAGCTCGGAATCAAGCTACTATTCTCTTCGACATACCATCCACAAACCGACGACCAAACGGAGGTGACGAACTGCACGCTATTGACGCTTCTTCGCATTTTGATCAAGAAGAATCTCAAGGGATGGGAAGAGTGCCTACCCATCACCGAGTATGCCTACAACCGCGCAAGACATTCGACTACCGGCAAGTCCCCTTTCGAGGCCGTCTACGGTTTCAACCCGTTGTCCCCATTGGACATCCTCCCTCTACCACTACAAGAGCGCATCAATATGGACGTGAGTGCCCGCGTGACTACCTCAAGAAGATGCATGAAGATACAAGACACACCATCGAGCGCCAAGTACAACGACTCGCGACCAAGCTCAAAATCAACAAGCAACCCATGATATTCAACATTGGAGATCTTGTGTGGCTACACCTTTGCAAGGAACGCTTCCCCAACAAACGCAAGTCCAAACTTCTACCACGAGCCAATGGACCCTTCAAGTTGCTTGAACGCTACAACAACAACGCCTACAAGATCGATGTCCCACGCGACAAGTACTCTGTGAGCGACAACCTGAACATCAAAGATCTCTCGCTGTACCATGGTGATGAGGATTTTGATCCGAGGTCAGATCTTTCCCAAGGGAGGGTAGATGATGCAGAGCATCCTATGGTCATCCCCATGGACCTACAATCGTCTCACCAAGTGCCAAGAGGAGCCATGACATGAGCACGAACTAGAGCTCCGAGACCGAGGTGACTTCCTTCCTTAGTGATATCACATATGATCCACTCGAGACATGGCTACTACCTAAGTCCGGTATGTTGTGCATGATTAGTTACCAAGAGGACCCTCCCGAATATGCACGTGAAGACAGACAAGTCCTCAAGTTCATGGATGAGGAGAACCAACAGAAGGAGTCAAGAACAGCTCCCAGGACCCAGACATCCGGCCATGACCCCGGACATCCGGCCCCTAGAAGTGTCATCAGCAACAAGGAGTCCGCGGCCAAGTATACAGGGCCCGGACATTCGACGACCAGCTCGGACATCCGGCCTCTTTCCCGGACATCCAGATAGGCCTATCCAGAGAACAGAAGAACTGGCCCTCTAGCCTGGACATCCGTCCTGTCCCGAGCCCCAGACATATCCGGCCCGTCGCCCGGACATCCGGACTCAGCCTATCCAGAGAGCATCAAGGTCAGCCCCGACCGCCCGAACATCCGGCGCCAGCCCGGACATCCGGCACCTCGTGAAGGCCCGGACATCCGGCCCGACGCCTAGACATCTGGCCTCCCCTGTCTGCGCGCAGTGTAAGGGCCCGAGGCCCATGTACCCCTTCGCCCACGTAGACTATATATACTCTTCCTCCTTCCTCTTTCTAGGGTTAGCAATGTGATAGCTCATATTAGATATAGAGCTTTGCTCATCCCCTTGGTTACCTTCTCCTTTGGAGCTCACGACCTCTTCGGAGAAGATTCCCCAAGAAGATTCAAGACCCCTTTACGCGAAGAACCCCCTCAAGACCTCCTCACGGAGAAGAACCGATTACCCTATGTATCACCCTTTGTTGGATTCAGATCATGTATCTCTTTATGTTTCGAGGATCTAGCACATGTGTGACCATATCTTGTTGGTTTGAGTGATTCTCTCATGTTTCCCCTCGTGTTTCCCCCTTGTTTTTTCCTCGTGTTCTTCGTGTTCATCGCGGGATCCGCTCCTTTCGTGAAAGATCGGCCATCTAGGGTTCCACCCTACACCAGATATGCAACATGTAGACATTTTCACCAAACCATTAGATGAAGCAAGGTTTTGTCAACTTAGGCATGAACTTGGTATCTTGGAGCTTGACAACATTATGTAAAATATAGTACCCATGCATGTATTTACTTCATATCTTGTCTTGATGTAGGCATAAATTTAGGGGGAGAACTCCAATCCATGAATCCCATTCCCCCTATGTAATGCGCAAATAAAACCAACACTCTCAAAGTCACTATGACACTTATTTTGTGTCCATAGTACTTTAATATGATGGAGTAGTAATCTTGGGTCCTAAGTTCAAATCTTTGTTGTACCAAGTTATGTATACTCAAACATGGTGGCTTAGGCCAACAGTCTTCTTAGTTGGTAATGCGGTTTTGTGCAATGTCTTGGGTATAGTTGTTGCTCACACTTATATATATATATATATATATATATATATATATATATATATCAAAATCATCACATCATCACCTCTTTAAACATCATCTCGGGCTATCTGCACTCAGGTTGACCGGATCATCCGGATGTCTATCCAGATGTCCGGGCCACTCTATCTCATTATGCCCGAATATCCGGGCCACTATCCGGTCATCCGGACCCGTCCGGCTGATCCGGGTCTCCCTCCGGTCGTCCAGGTGGGTCCACACCTAAAACAAATATCGGTCCAAGGGGTAGAGGGTTATTCCTCTGTTTTCTCCCCCATTGCCCCATCCACTCGTCCCCGCCACTAGCGGCTGCTCGTGGCCGGCCCCGCCAGTTAGGTCGGCCCATTGGCTCGATCTTGCCCCCACGTGCTTCCTCCTCCTCGATCCACTCCTTCCTCGCACGGCTCCTCTAGGGGCCGATTGGGTCGTCCCCAATCTTGAGTTTTCTATCCCCGGTTTCGTCATGGTGGTCGGACGTGGAGGTGGTGGCCGGAACTTCAAGAGGACGACCACTGGCCCCTCTTTTGACGCGCGTCGTCCACTAAGGCATCGGGTCATGCTCGTCCGTCCTATGGGGGGCAGGACGACCCTGACTACGAGGCCGAACTCCATGAGGAAGAGCTCGTGCCTGTTCGCTCCACGACCAAATTGAAGAAGAAGAAAGCGGCCTCTGCCTCATCTCCTAGTCTGTCGCAACTACTGGCCTCGTCCTATCCATGGCAAACCCCACAAACCATGGGTGTCATTTTGTCAACTATCAGTCCATGGACCCCTCTAAGTATGCTGCCTTAAGGAGTGATGTCAACCAATTTGCTGCCCCTGCAAATGCCACCGATCCTCGTTTTCGCACGTTGGTTCAACAAGACATCTATCATTACGTCATTGCTATTCTTGGTTTCTCTCCTCAGCATCATGTGAACTTGGGTTACATTGAGACTAATCCTACCAAGTTCGATGGTGTGTTGGAGAAGGTTGATGGCATGGGGATCCGTCATGCTATGTCTCTTCATTGTGATTGGAATGAGGCTGCCATTTGGTAATCTATGCCACGTGTTTCTTCCATCCGAATCACTCTATCACTTGGATGACTCACCATTCTCAGTTCACTATCACCTTCTAGGAGTTTGCTACTTCTCTGGGCATGCCTGGAACTGAGGCCTCTCTGTTTCGGATCCATGAGGTGAACCCCAAGTTTGAGGCCATGCCCATCAGTGCATGTGGTTGCCTCGTCATGCCCACCACTCAACTATCCACAGAGCAGCAACGGAAGGAGCTTAATGATATCTCTATCTTTTGTCCCAAATACCAGTGGATTTTCTAGTGTATCCTTAACTCCATTGCTCCCAAGAAAGGGGATCATGGAATGGTTTGGGCCTATAGCATTGATTTGATGTACTACTCTAGGAAGGCTCCCGCCCGTCCCATTGACATGGCAGATTTCCTATGGCACGAGATTTGCATGGCTAGTTGTCTGAAGGTTCGTACCCTTCCCTATGCTCCTTTCGTTCAGGCAGTCATCGACTCTGTTTATCCTTGTCCCATCGCCAAGACATCCACTCACTCCATGTGGACTCCGCATGATGAGTCTTCAAGGGGGAAGGCTCCTGCTCCTGCGTGTGCCAAGAGCTCTTCTCGCCACACTAAACCTTTCATGAAGCCTTTTGACAGTCTGGCTCGCTTTATTGGGAAGTCCCATAAGGCTATCTTTGACACATGCCACTACACCGCTACTCACATTGCTACTGAGGAGGTTCACCGTATCTCTGAGGCGAATGCACTAAGGGCTCGCCTTCGTGCGCGCCCTGGGAGTCCTGTCGATCCAGATGAGCCTATTCTTGATCGGATTCCTCGTCCGGACATCGACTTTCCTTCACTACTGCAGGTTGTTGCTAACGCGACATTGCGATCAAAGACCCTTCGACGAAACTGTGTGCAATGCAATAATCGCAAACGGTGGTGTAAAAAAACCATCAAAAAGGTGCAAAACGATTGTGATGGCGAAGCCATCAAACACGGTTCAGATTTTAATTGCGTGTGCAATGCAGGGCATACGGTTGATCTAGAGGAACTGTTTGCGATTAGACAGTACAACAGAAACGGGCAGCCATATCAATGTGTGTGCAATATACGACATACAGTTCGCTCCGATGAACTGTTTGCTATTATGGAAAGCAACAGAAACGGTCAGCCAGATCAAGGTGTGTGTGATATATGGCATACAGTTCAGTTGATTGAACTGTTTTCGATTAGGGAAGAGAACATAAACGGTTCAACTTAACAAGATGTGTGTGATACATGGCAAAAAGGCCCGGAGGTTAATTCGAGAACAAGTACACAGAGGTTAATTTGGCATACATGACTTATAAGTTTCACAGAAATCATATCACTTTTTTTTGGAAAGCATTTAATTGCATTGAATGTATATAGTGCTCCGTCCTATTAGTTGAATTAACCTCGAGGTCCATGGTTTGGAAACATGTCGTAAAGTAACGGGATAGACCTTCATTCAAGAGAATCAAGATGTGTTCAGAAAACAAAAATTATCAAAAAGTAACGAGATAGACCTTCAAGCCAATCAACATGTGTACAAAAAACAAAAAATGTCAAAAATTACAAAACAAGGACCTCGAGGTTAATTCAACTAATATGATGGAGCACTATATACATTCAATGCAATTAAATGTTTACAGTGACCCATCACATCAGTTAATTCAACATCGAGGTCACTTCCCATCCGGTCACCCATCTGATGACAACTCCAGCCTCAGCACACTTAACTTGGGAGTTCTGTTGGATGAGCTATCGGTAGGGAAGCTAGTCCTTGCTACTGTAGGATCCTCTTTGCATCATTTATTGGGCACCCAGATGACTGATTGTTGCCGCCCAAAGGTCAATGCCGCGTCCTCACATGACAGTTTTTGCAGTGGGTAACTGCATCGTCGCGCCGCGCCCACGTGCAACCGCATGCACACGAACGTGCGTGATCATGCGCTGGCCCCAAACATTGGCAGCACAACTTATAAATTGACGGATGGAGTACTAGTTACAGTGATGCATATAACTAAGGAAAGGGATCGCACATGTCTGTATTGACTGGAACGAGAATGCAGTAGCATAATAAGAATTAAGGCCATGATGATGCGATCGCAGTGGTGGTTACAGGAGGCAAGAAGAAAGATGCATCCATCAACTTATGACCTCCTCCTCCTCAAATCAGTGCGCCGGGCCATCGACCAACGACTAAGGAGCAAGGCTTTTGTCGCGAGGTCAAGGTGCTTCTCAGCAAAGGCATCCAAGGCTTCCAGTCGGCTGAAGAAGGCCAACGTCGTAGCGTTCTCACCGGCTTTGTAGACACCTATGTACATGATTTGCTCGTACACATGGATGTGTAGGTCGACGGATTCTTGCAGGGCGAGGCGCGTCGCGGTGAGCGCGACCTCCAGGTGGACATTCTTTGTGGCATCGGCAGGCAGTCTCAAGGGCCACCAGTGCTTGAAAGAGGTTCCGAGGAGGCCGATTATGGTGGTAGGCAACGAGGAGCCCAGGCCCGCGGGCTGGAGGAGTACGGTGATGATGTCCGCGAGCTTCTTGACGACGGTGAACTTGTTGGTGGTGCGAACGATCATCTGGTCCAACTGAGAGTCGTAGCTGGCGTCGACGGCGGCCATCCACCAGCCGGTCGCCAACACCGTCTGGAGATGATCCACGGTGCCATGCCGCAGGCCGGCATTGTGTACCATCTGGCACAGCCGCTGGCCGCTCGCGCGCATCTCCGCCATGGGTCTAGAGTGAGGACTTTTGCGCTTATTAGTGTAGGTGCTTAGGCAAATTCTTAGGTGCATACGATGTGGTAGATGCATTGGAATGGAGGGGCGCCTTTATATCAGTGCAAACTGCGTTGCATTCACATCGTGCTGCCCCTTTTCCCGGTCCTCCTCCCATTACTTCCCTCATTTATTCACATGATGCTAATTGAAGGAGGATGCATCATTGGCCGTTCAAAATTTCGGGAACAACTACCCTCTCCCACATCCGCATTAAAGCCGTATCGGGAATTGTGCCGCCCCTATCAAATCGAATAGTACTGCACCGCCCACTGCATGCCCTGCTGAACACGCCGCTCGCCTCCATCTATGCTTAATTACTGAATTTTAGTTGCAAAGATTAGATACTGCTAGTGATTTTTAGTTTGTACATGGTTGCACACGGTTCATCCAAAACAACCATTTGCGTTAAAGGGATGCACAAATCCTGCGCTGCGAATTTTCCCTCGACTTAAGGGGGAAGACCATATCTCTCACATTACGCGTGTTCTATCTAAAATGTTTGCGATCAAGAGCTGCAGAAATCTTGCTCGACACATTTTCTCTTGGCTTCCTGGGGAAGCTATCGGTTTGCATATGGGTGTTCTAACTAAAACATTTGCGATCAAGAGCTGCAGAAATCCATCTCGGCACACAATTTATATGCACTGGAGCATGTGCATATAGTTCAAATTTGCATTATGCACATAAAATGCCAAGAAAACCTAGTTAATGTATAAAAATGTCCAAACGAACCCCAAAAAATTCAAAAATTAAACAAAACACTCCTATTGTTCTATGTTGACACTAGAAATTGTTTGAAAACAATAAGAGGCAACGGATATCGTTTCGTCCCCAAAGGTGGCACGTTCCCCACCGAAACCATCACGCTTGTTGTGAAAAGCTCTGGTTTGTGAGATGCTTATACCCAAACCTGCCCCAAATGGGACAAGAATTTTACCACGGCATGTTGATGCCGCTCCATGATAGCATGCGAAGTTTCATGAATTTCAGACAAGTTTTGGATTTACTAGAACTTAAAAACCAGGTATCTCAATGTTTGCGGCCGAGTGACGGTGGCAGGGTGTTTGAAATTCATTCCCATTTCTTGCATGGGACCTAAGCATGCAACCAAGGACACAGATTTGTTTTTTCAACTAGTTTATATGCACTGGAGCAGGTGCATGTAGTTCAAATTTGAATTATGCACCTGAAGTGCCTACAAAACCAAGTTAATGTATAAAAATGTCTAAACGAACCCCAAAAAATTCAAAAATTAAACACAACACTCCTGTTATTCTATGTTGACACTAGAAATTTTTTGAAAACAATAAGAGGCAACGGATATAGTTTCGTCCCCAATGGTGGGACGTTTTCTACCAAAACCATTATGCTTGTTGTGAGAAGCTCTAGTTTGGGAGACGCTTATACCCAAACCTACCCCAAATGGGACAAAAATTTTACCACGACATGTTGATGCCGCTCCATGATAGCATGCAAAGTTTCATGAATTTCAGACGAGTTTTGGATTTACTAGAATTTAAAAACCAGGTATCTCAATGTTTGTGGCCGAGTGACGGTGGCAGGGTGTTTGAAATTCATTCCCATTTCTTGCATGGGACCTAAGCATGCAACCAACGATACAGATTTGATTTTTCAACCAGTTTACATGCATTGGAGCATGTGCATGTAGTTCAAATTTGAATTATGCACCTAAAATGCCTACAAAACCAAGTTAATGTATAAAAATGTCTAAACGAACCCCGAAAAATTCAAAAATTAACGCTCCTATTATTCTAGGTTGACACTAGAAATTGTTTGAAAGCAATAAGAGGCAACAAATATCGTTTCGTCCCCAAAGGTGGCTCGTTCCCTACCGAAACCATCAGACTTGTTGTGAGAAGCTCTGGTTTGTGAGACGCTTATACCAAAACCTGCCCCAAAGGGACAAAAAATTTACCACGGCATGTTGATGCCGCTCCATGATAGCATGCCAAGTTTCATGACTTTTAGACGAGTTTTGGATTTACTAGAATTTAAAAGCCAAGTATCTCAATGTTTTCGGCTGAGTGACGGTGGCAGGGTGTTTGATGTCGCTTGAAGCTATGTCGGTATTTGCCCAAAGAGGAAGGGATGATGTAGCATCACGACGGTATGTATTTCCATCAAATATGAAACCAAGGTTATCGAACCTGTAGGAGAACCAAGCAATACAACGTAAACAACCCCTGCACACAGATAACAAATCCTGGCAACCCGACGTGTTAAAGGGGCTATCAATCCCTTCCGGGGTACGGCGCCTTAAGGTAGGCAAAACGGACGTGAGGAAAATTTAGTAGATTGATAGATCGAACGCCAAACAAAATAAATAAGAATAAACTGCAGCAAGGTATTTTTTATTTTTGGTTTAATAGATCTGAAAATAAACGCAAGGAAAAGGTAGATCGCAAAGGCAAATATATAAGAAAGAAGACCCCGGGGCCTTAGGTTTCACTAGTGGCTTGTCTCAAGAAAAATAGCAAACGGTGGGCAAACAAATTACTGTTGGGAAATTTATAGAACTTCAAATAATTATGACAATATCCAGGCAATGATTATTATATAGGCATCACGTCCAAGATTAGTAGACCGACTCCTGCCTGCATCTACTACTATTACTCCACACATCGACCGCTATCCAACATGCATCTAGTGTATTAAGTTCATAGAAAAACTGAGTAATGCAATAAGAACGATGAAATGATGTTGACAAGATCTATCTATGTAGAGATAGACCCCATCATTTTATCCTTAGTAGCAATGATACATACGTGTCGGTTCCCTTTCTATCATTGGGATCAAGCACCGTAAGATCGAACCCACTACAAAGCAGCTCTTCCCATTGCAAGATAAATAGATCAAGTTGGCCAAACAAAACCCAAATATCGGAGAAGAAATACGAGGTTATAAGTAATCATGCATATAAGAGATCAAAGAAACTCAAATAACTTTCATGGATATAAAAAGATATAACTGATCATAAACTCGAAGTTCATCAGATCCCAACAAACACACCGCAAAAAGAGTTACATCATATGGATCTCCAAGAGACCATTGTATTGATAATTCAGCGAGAGAGAGGAAGCCATCTAGCTACTAACTTCGGACCCGTAGGTCTACAAAGAACTACTCACGCATCATCGGAGAGGCATCAATGGAGGCGGTGACCCCCATCCGAGATGGTGTCTAGATTGGATCTGGTGGTTCTGGACTCTACGGCGGCTGGATGAATATTTCGTCGACACCCCTAGGGTTTCTGAAATATTGGGGTATTTATAGAGCAAAGAGGCGGTCCGAGGGGCACTCGAGGTGGGCATAACCCACCAGGGCGCGCCTGGGCCTCCTGGCATGCCCTGGTGGGTTGTGCCTCCCTCGGGGCACTCCCCAGGCACAACTAGGGCCCGTTGTGTTCCTTCTGGCCCATAAAAATTCTCCGTAAAGTTTTGGGGCATTTGGACTCCGTCTGATATTGATTTCCTGCGATGTAAAAAACATGCAGAAAACAACAACCGACACTTGGCACTATGTCAATAGGTTAGTACCAAAAAATGATATAAAATGACTATAAAATGATTATAAAACATCCAAGATTGATAATATAACAACATGGAACAATAAAAAGTTATAGATACATTGGAGACGTATCAACATCCCCAAGCTTTACTCCTACTCGTCCTCGAGTAGGTAAGTGATAAAGACATAATTTTTGATGTGGAATGCTGCCTAACATGTCATATCATATTATTTTCTTTATCGCATGGACAATTGGACTTTTATGTGATTTAGAGCAATAGTCTAGTTTTGACATAATAATTTAGATACTCAAGCATATCAACAAGCAACCATGTCTTTCAGAATATCAATGCTAGAATAAGTTATCCCTAGCCCATCATGCTCAACCATTGATCCATTCATGAAACACACTCGAATATTAGCTACACCCGATACTTAAGTACGATCATATTGCCTCCTAGTTGGTGCTTTTATAATAGAAGATGGAGACTCAAATTCAAAATAAAAATTGCATAAAGATAAAGAAAGGCCCTTTGCAGAAGGAAGTAGGGATTTGTAGAGGTGCCAGAGCTCAAAGCGAAAAATTAGAGATAAAAACATTTTGGGAGGTGTATCCATCCCACCAACGAAAACGACTTAGAATTCCCAACACTTTCCATGCTAGATATATCATAGGCGGTTCCCAAAAACAGAAAATAAAGTTTATTCCTTTTTCCACCATAATTTCACTTTCCATGGCTAGCCGTATCCACGGTTGCCCTCCATACCAACACTTTCCAAGGAATTTATTATTTGACAACATAAAGTAAATTCATTTTTGCATTTCGGGACTGGGCATCCCTAAAACCTTTGCCTTACTCTCGTGCAATGAAAAGTGAATAAACACTCATCGTGAGAATAACACATCCAACATGGAAAATATTAGCCACCCCTCACCGCTCCGCGAGCAAAACAAACACACAAGAGATGGCACATGCAAATTTGCTGAGAACAGCAAAATATTACCACATATAGGTAGATATAGTGGACTCATATGGCAAAACTAGTTTAAATGATTTTCGATGCACAAGTAGAGATCATACTTGGTGCAAAATGAAGGCTAGCAAAAAGATTGAGAAGCGACCAACCAAGAAACGAATAATCTCATAAGCAAGCATTAAACATAATTAAGACCAAATAATGCACCATAAGTAGGATATAATTTCATTGCATGACTATTGACTTTCATACTTGCATAGGGAATCACAAACCTTAACACCAATATTCTTACTAAAGCATAATTACTCATCAACATAACTCACATATCACATCATCATATCTCAAAACTATTACTAGGAATCAAGTTTATTTTGTCCAATGATCTTCATGAAAGTTTTTATTATATACTTCTTAGATATCTATCACTTTGGGACTAATTTTCATGTGTTTCTTTTCATAATCTCAAACAAATATAAGTGAAGATCATGAGCATAATATTTCTCTTTCTCTCAAAATAATTTAAGTGAAGCAAGAGATAATTTCTTGAAAATTTTACTAACTCTCAAATAAATCTATGTGAAGCAAGAGATCATTTCTTCAAAAATACTAAAGCAAACTGTGCTAAAAAAGATATAAGTGAAGCACTAGAGCAAGTCCATAGCTCATAAAAATTTAAGTGAAGCATAGAGAGCAATTCTAACAAGTCATGACATAATTTTGGCTCTCTCAAATAGGTGTGTCCAGTAAGGATTGATGACTTAAACAAAAAATAAAACAAGCAAAGACTCATATCATACAAGACGCTCCAAGCAAAACACATATCATGTGACGAATAAAAATATAGCCTCGAGTAAAATACCGATAGTTGTTGGAAGAAAGCAAGGATGCCACTCGAGGGCATCCCCAAGCTTAGTTGGTTGCTCATTTTTGGATAATAGCTTGGGATGTAGGGGCATCCCCAAGCTTAGGCTCTTGCATCCTTCCTTCATCCATCGTAAGATAACCCAAAACTTGAAAACTTCAATCACACAAAACTCAACAAAACCGTCGTGAGATATGTTAGTATAAGAAATCAAACCACTACTATAAGTACTGTATAAAACCAATTCATATTTTTCTTTTGTATTATATCTATTGTATTCCAACTTTTGTATGGCAAAAACTCATCAAAGATAACCATAGAGCCATCAAAATAAGCACACAACACAAAGGAAACAGCATATGTCAAAACAGAACAGTCTATAGCAATCTGACTCTTTCGAAAACTTCTGTAACTCCAAAAATTCTGAAACATTAGGACGACCAGGGTAATTTGTATATTAATCTTCTGCAAAAAGAATCAGGGAAAACACACTTTTCTGTGAGTTATGAAAATTATTTTCATGAGTGCATAAGTTTCTGTTTTTTCAGCAGGATCAAACAACTATCACCCAAGAAGAGCCTAAATGCTTTACTTGGCACGCACACTAATTAAAATACAAAAAAACACAATCATAATAGTAGAATAATTTTGCAAACACTCAAGAATAGAAAGCAAAAAGTAAAAATAAATTTTATTCATTGGGTTGCCTCCCAACAAGCGGTATAGTTTTACACCCTTAGCTAGGCATAAAGCAAGGATCTAAGTTTTGTCATCTTTGGTTCGATATCCATAAGATGCCCTCATGATTGAATCATAAGGTGGCTTAGTTCTTGTTCTAGGAAAGTGTTCCATACCTTTCCTCAAGGGAAATTGGAACTTGATATTGCCTTCTTTCATATCAATCACGATACCAATAACACGTAAAAACGGTCTACCAAGGATAATTGGACAAGACGGATTGCAATCAATATCAAGAACAGTAAAATCTATTGGCACATAATTCCTATTTGCAAGAATAAGAACATCATTAATCCTTACCATAAGCTTTTTAATGGTAGAATCCGCTAAGTGCAAATTTAAAGAGCATTCTTCAAGATCGGTAAGACCAAGCACATCGCATAAAGATTTTGGAATTATGGAAACACTAGCACCCAAGTCACACAAAGCAAAACACTCACAATTTTTAATCTTGACTTTGATAGTAGGTTCCCATTCATCATGCAATTTTCTAGGAACTGAAACTTCTAATTCCAATTTTTCTTCAAAAGCTTTCATCATAGCATCAAAAATATGTTTAGTAAAAGCTTTATTTGGTTCATAGGCATGGGGTGAATTTATCATGGATTGCAACAAAGAAATACAATCAATCCAAGAGAAACTGTCATAATTAAAGTCTTTGTAATCCAAAAGAGTGGGCACATCACTAGTTATTGTCTTGACCTCTTCAAACCCACTTTCATCAATTTTCTCAACAAGATTTTCACCCTCCGATATATTGGGACGCCTTCTACCTAAAGTTGAATCTTCTCCAATACCTTTTTCATCAATCTTAACTTTACTAAACAAAGAATCAATGGAAGAAACACCGATCATTTTAAGATGTTCATCACTTTTATCTTCTAACGAGATTGGTTTAGCATCCATTTGATTTACTAAGGTAGCTTGTCCATCGGATATTTTTCCTAACAGACTTTCAGCAAAAGCATACTTAGATTGGAGATTGCAAACTTCTCTACTAATATCATCAAGTTGTTTTGTGATAGCATCTAACGCAACGGAGTGCTCCTTATTAAGTTCTCCAGTAAAATACTTATTATGCTCAAATTGTGTAGTCATATATTCCTTAGTACATTTATCAATTTCAAGCAAAAAATTTGGGTAAGGAATATCATAATATTACCTTTGAGGCATCATGACTACGCAAACAAGAAAGCACACAAAAGCAGATCCGGCAAGAAAACGACGAAAGGAAAAAGGGAGGCGAATAAAACGCCAATTTTTTTTGAAGTGGGGGAGAGGAAAACAAGAGGCAAATGGAAAATAATGTAAATTGTGAGGAGATGAGATTTGTGATTAGGAACTTGGTATATGTTGAAGATCCTCCCCGGCAATGACGCTAGAAATTCCTTTTGATGTCGCTTGAAGCTATGTCGGTATTTCCTCAAAGAGGAAGGGATGATGCAGCACAGCGGCGGTAGGTATTTCCCTCAGATATGAAACCAAGGTTATCAAACCAGTAGGAGAACCAAGCAACACAAAGTAAACAACCCCTGCACACAGATAACAAATCCTCGCAACCCAACTTGTTAAAGGGGTTGTCAATCCCTTTCGGGGTACGACGCCTCAAGGTAGGCAAAACAGACGTGAGGAAAATTTAGTAGATTGATAGATCGAATGCCAAAAAAAATAAATAAGAATAAATTGCAGCAAGGTATTTTTGTATTTTTGGTTTAATAGATCTGAAAATAAACGCAAGGAAAAAGTAGATCGCAAAGGCAAAATATATGAGAAAGAAGACCCGGGGGCCGTAGGTTTCACTAGTGGCTTCTCTCGAGAAAAATAGCAAACCGTGGGTAAGCAAATTACTGTTGGCAATTGATAGAACTATAAATAATTATGACGATATCCAGGCAATGATCATTATATAGGCATCACGTCAAAGATTAGTAGACCGACTCCTACCTGCATCTACTACTATTACTCCACAATCGACCGCTATCCAGCATGCATCTAGTGTGTTAAGTTCATGGAAAAACTGAGTAATGCAATAAGAACGATGACATGATGTAGACAAGATCTATCTATGTAGAGATAGACCCCATCGTTTTATCCTTAGTAGCAACGATACATACGTGTCGGTTCCCTTTCTGTCACTGGGATCAAGCACCGTAAGATCGAATCCTCTACAAAGCACCTCTTCCCATTGCAAGACAAATAGATCAAGTTGGCCAAACAAAACCCAAATATCAGAGAAGAAATATAGGGTTATAAGTAATCATGCATATAAGAGATCAAAGAAACTCAAATAACTTTCATGGATATAAAAAGATATAACTGATGATAAACTCGAAGTTCATCAGATCCCAAAAAACACACCGCAAAAGGAGTTACATCATATGGATCTCCAAGAGACCATTGTATTGAGAATTCAGCGAGAGAGAGGAAGCCATCTAGCTACTAACTACGGACCCATAGGTCTACAAAGAACTACTCACGCATCATCGAAGAGGCACCAATGGAGGTGGTGAACCCCATCCGAGATGGTGTCTAGATTGGATCTGGTGGTTCTAGACTCTGATGACCCACAAGTGTAGGGGATCTATTGTAGTCCTTTCGATAAGTATGAATGTCGAACCCAACGAGGAGCAGAAGGAAATGACAAGCGGTTTTTAGTAAGGTATTCTCTGCAAGCAGTAAAATTGTCGGTAACAGATAGTTTTGTGATAAGGTAATTTGTAACGGGTAACAAGTAATGAAAGTAAATAAGGTGCAGGAAGATGGCCCAATCCTTTTTGTAGTAAAGGACAAGCCTGGACAAACTCTTATATAGAGAAAAGCGCTCCTGAGGACACATGGGAATTATCGTCAAGCTAGTTTTCATCACGCTCATATGATTCGCGTTCGTTACTTTGATAATTTGATATGTGGGTGGACCGGGTCTTGGGTGTTGTCCTTCCTTGGACAAGCCTCCCACTTATGATTAACCCCTATTGCAAGCATCCGCAACTACAAAAGAAGTACTAAGGTAAACCTAACCATAGCATGAAACATATGGATCCAAACCAGCCCCTTACGAAGCAACGCATAAACTAGGGTTTAACCTTCTGTCACTCTAGCAGCCCACACTAAAAAAAATACACTTCCATGATGATACGTGTTTGTCATAGTAGGTTGTGTTTTTTGTCATGCATGTCATCCATGACAAATTTATGACAGAATCTAGATAGTCATACCTGTGCTGTCGTAGAAGTGTTCCATGACATTACCAAAATTATCATCACGGAAGTGTCCACTTCCATGACGATAAATTGCGCGTCACAGAAGTGCTTTCGTCAAGGGTGATCGACACGTGGCATCCACCGTAACGGAACGCCGTTAAGCTATCGGGTCGGGTTTTGGATCCGATAACCCGTTAACAACCCCGACCAATGGGGATTTTCCATGTGTAAAATCATCATTGGCTGGAGGAAACACGTGTCGGCTCACCGCTAGGATAGATGTCATCCGCTCATTGGACCGAAGGCGCCTATGATACGGGGACACATGGCACGGCCCAACAGAGGCCCATTCCTGTGAAAAGGCCGGCCTGTTTGACTTGGTCAAAAGGTGGCGGGCCGGCCCACGGAAAGCCTGTTAACGGCCTATTTTCATATAGCCCATTTACAGCCCGCTAACCCAGGGCCCGTTACGCCCTATCCGAATTAGGCCCAGTAGCGTCATCTGGGCCGTCCAATATGATTCCAGCCCATTTTAACTTCCGGCCCATGTGTGGCCCATGACTTCTTTCAGCCCATATGAGGCCCTTTATAACTCTTGCCCCATTAACGGCCCGTGGTGAAACTGGCCCGTAATGAACAGTGTATCATGTTATGCCCATTAACGCCCACTATTCCATTGGGCCATTTCCAGCCCAAGTTGTCTTTCGGCCTTCTCAAGGTCCATTGATTCTTGGGCTCATTTGCAGCATTCGGTTACATACGGCCCGTTACTGTCATTTTCTGCTTGTGGGCCAAATTCAGCCCGTCGTTACAGTCGGCCCGTTTGCGGACCGTTAATACGTTGGGCCGTTTTCATGTAAAAAAACCAGTTGGGCTGTTTTCATAGAGTTATCAAATACGGCCTATTAACGGCCCGTTATGGTCCACGAATAGTACGGCCCATGATTGGCGAAATGATGATACGCCCCATAGAAGGCCCATGGATCCTACGGCCCGTATGAGGCCCATGGATAGTACGGCCCGTAGAAGGCCCATGGATCGTACGGCCCGTAGAAGGCCCATGGACCCTGCGGCCCGCAGAAGGCCCATGGACCCTACGGCCCGTAGAAGGCCCATGGACCCTAAGGCCCGTATAGAAGGCCGATGGATCCTACGGCCGGAAGAAGGCCCATGGATCATACGGCCTGCATGAGGCCCATGGTTACAACAGTCCGTGTGTTGCCATGATTATTTTGGCCTAGTTACCAAAAATAGGCTATTGTGACTACAAGCAAACAACAAAACAAGACAATAAGAAAATAAATAAGCAAGCAATTAACGCTAGCCTATTACTGCTATTACACATATTACATCCACTGGGCATCAAAGTTCGCCACCAGTGCAAATATAGGGAACAAAGTAGCACATTACATACACTGGCCGTCAAAATTGGCCACCAGTGCAAATAAACGCGGCAGCAAAACAAGAGCATAACTGAAACAACTTCAGAAGAGCTCAAGAAACGTTATCCTGGGTATCCACCATGCTGGCAATAAGCTTAGCAAGCTGATTAGCTTTGTCCTGTTTGGCGCTAAAATCCTCCAACGCTTGCTGTTGCACCAGAAAGTATGCATCTGAATGCTCCAGGGACTTCCGCAGTCCTTCCGCTTCTTGTCGCAGCACAGCTGATCGATGTCTTTCAGCTTGTAGTTGAGACTCAAGAAACCGAACTGATTCAGACAGTGAGTTTGAATAGCTTGTGCAAGCGGTAGTGGCCAGTAACTCGAACACTAAACCAAGACAGGACTTTGGGGTTGTCTCGCTGTCTTCAAGATAGTCTTCCTTAGCTGTTTTATCAGCTTTGTTGGAGACCAACAAGGATGTGTCACTATCCTGAACCTTATCTGCATTACTTCCTTTACCATTGCTTAATAAGGCACTCTTCCCCAATATTCTGTCAGCATTCTAAAAGAAGAAACAAGCAGACACATAACAAGTTTAGCATGTACTAGTATATGAAACTCATTTCGGTGAACCAGTTCATTAGTAAGGTGGACAGGATTAAACTACCAAGTCTTCTATTGCCAAGTACTAGTACATAATAAAAGCATCAAACAAACATATATCTATGTCCTATGGTCACTGCATTGTCTTGCCAAATCAAAATAGAGACACGGTTCAAATCATATCAGTTCAAGACAAAGCAGCAGTGAAAGAATACAAAGCGTGGGAAACTACACGGCACAACAAGATTTCAGATGGGTACCACGGGTCTACATGTACAACAACACTATTGGCTCTGTTGTGATGCTAGTAATGTGCATGATATGAAAGTCAACTGTATACACAATTGAAATTGAAATCAAAAGAGCTATTGATAAGAGCAAACCTGTTAAAGAAACATGCGTGAACATACCTGCTGTGCCATTGGAGTTTCGATTGGATCCTTCAATTTAAAAATAAGTTTGTATGAGTAAATACAGTGATACAAGAGCAAAGCAATCATAGTTAAAAAAGGCGCTCCTAAGCGAGCGCTTCAGCGCGCCTAGGCTCTAGGAGTTGGCAAAACGCATTGTGCATGACTATGCTTAATCTGTGCATAACTGCGCATAAGCATGCGCTTTGGTCAGTAAAGCGCAAGGCGGTGGCAAAACGCACAATTAACGCCTAGCGCTTTTTTGAACTATGATAGCAATGGAATCTTAAATTAGAACAGTTGTTCTTCAGGTTTAGGCACTTGTTCTACATGAACAGAGTACAGTAAGACGCAAGAATATAATACTTAAAAATAGAAAATGAGCTCATAGACCTTACCACATTCTTGGTTCGGGACCAGTACAGAACAAGGCGTTCCCAGTCATCGTCCAGTAAATGTGTCTCAGGAGAACGTAAGGGAATTTGATGAGTTTCTTTGCCGGTGAAGTACGTTTTCTTCAGGTAATTCCGATACTGCCACCAAGCATTCTTGAAGATAGCAGAGGTATTAGCACAGGTTACCTCATCCTGAGTTTCCAAATCGGTCCTTCTCTATAGAGAAAAATGGGAAAATTTGCTGTATTATAACCATCATGGAGGTAGGATGTATGGGACGAAGCAAAGTAATTGCCATGAATAACATTACTTACACATAACTCCTGGACAAACACCTGCAACTGGCATTTTCCTTCATCTTCAGTATAATATTTCCAAGATGGGAAGATACGCACATACGATTTAACAACATCAAATGCGATAGATGCTAAACTACGACTAGCTGGTTGTGCTTCCTCCACAGGAATAGGCGTACTAACTGGTGGAGTTGGGGTTCGCCGTGATAGTACTGGCCCTTTGGGCACTGGAGCTGCCTTACTAACTGCTCTTGTTTGGGAGCTCTGTGGTGGAGATGGTGCTGTGTCAACAGGAACTGGGTTACTATCGGCTGGGGTTGGGGTTAGATTGGGTGAAGCTGGTTCTCTGTCCATCGCAGTAGGGGTACAATCTGCGAGAGTTTGGGTTATGTGTGGTAGGGCTGGTTCTTGTGCATGTACAACCGGGGTGCTATCTCCACCAAGAGGTAGCACTGTTTTATTTGAAGACCGTGTTTTTAGTCCGCTAGATACTGGCATCACCCGCTCCAATTCAAATGGCTGATAAACAGGAAACATAGTTGAATGTACAGACATTGTATGAGAGACAGATGCAATAGATAGTGTGGAAAAAAGAGGGCATGAAATAGTTGACATGTATATTGTTTAACTAAAACGGATAGCATGACATAATTTCACATATATGATGTCTATCTAAACTGGATAGCATAGCATAACATAATTCAAAGATATGATGAATAACTAAACAGGATCGCATGACATAATTCACCTACATGTTATCTAAGTAATCAGGATCGCATCATTTAATTCACATATGTGATTTATATGCTAAACAGAGGGCATTCGATATGATGTCTGAACTAAGAACATGGTGTTGAATATTGTGTATATGATGTCTAAACTATGCAATGCAAGACACCGTATGCATGATATGAGCAGTATAACCGTGCCAAGTTAGAGCATACACCTCAGTGGGGGAATAGGACTGGTCATCTGTCTCTGAATCCATCTCTGAGGAGCTATCGGGACCCAACAAGAGATCTGCTTCGACAGGTAGCACTGTCTGCTCTGAAGGCCTTGTTTTCACTCCAGATTTTTCCATCTCCCACCCAAATGGCTGATTCACAGGAAGAGTAGTTTAATGTACAAACATTGTCGACAAATGGAAATGTAATGAAGAAAAGGATGGGCAAGATATCATTCAAATATATGATGCCTGGTTAAACAGGATGGCATTGCACATTTCACATATATTATGGCTGGCTAAAAGACATGAGACTGCATAATTCCCATATATGATATAGAAACTAAACAGGTGGCATTACAGAACATGTCTAAACTAAGCAGATGACATATATGATGTCAAAAGTAGGCACTGCAAGGCAACATATGCATGATATGACTAACATCATCATGCCAAGGTAGAGCAAACACCTTGGGGGGTAAATAGGAGTGGTCAGCGGCGTCTGAATCCGCCTCAGAACAGATATCTTCCTCTGGATTACAATCTGGAGAGGGGTGGGGAGGGTTTGCCATTGAACCCACCATGGAGCGATGTCTGCATGACATTGTATTGCCGCGCAAAACTCTTCTCTTTTTCTCTACATGTTCAGCATGACTGTGTACAATATCTGACATGCATACGAAAAAATATGGTGAGATTATGTAAGGAGAGCATGCAGAAATTTAGAGTGATGGTAACAACCAGTGGATGGATCCAAAAATAATGATAGCAGGCTGATGATTGCTTTAAATTAATAAAAAGACAGATGATGATTGCTTTACTATTTGTTTCCCACCCAAGATGAACAACATAGGCATACCCTAGGTGAACCAGATATTAGACAGACATACTATTCATTGCTGCCTCGATATGTGCCCCACAACTAATTTAGAACTCAAGTTTGAACATTAATTTGGACCTGACTTGGGAGTCCAAGAGCTGAACAGGACGATAAAGTAGCAGGTAAGTTTAAGCAATGCATAACATAAGCAGAAACAAAAGAGTGCGACCTCTCTTGTGGACCCGTGTACTCCTCAGGTTCATCTGCTGAGTCGATGATGCTGATGCCGTTGCGGTGGGTGCCGGCGGCAGGGAAGGAGATCTGAGGCGGCGAAAGACGGTCAGGAGTCGTGATGTCTGGTTTGGTGGATGCTTCTGTCGATGGAGCAGCTCAGGTGAGGTGGACGACGTCGCGGCAGGAGCAGGACAAACCACACAAAGTTCCCTTCGACACGTACCTGTAACTGAAGTAATTCTGTAAGGGCTCATTTGGCTTGCATGATTCTTAAAACGCAGGGATAGGAAAAACACCGGAATAGGATAGGAAAATGCACATGGTAAACAGAGCATTTGTAAACACAGGATTTCTGTCAACTTGGGTGTTTGGTTTACAGGAATTGGAAGAGCAGAGGAATGCAAAGAAACATGGCCAAAATAAAGTGAAACCATATGAAAGCGTGTACAGTTAGAATGTTATTCTGGCACTAATGCACTTGGTCTTGTTTTCATGCATAGGATTTTGAAAAGTAGGTCCAGGTGGATGTTTTGCTTCATTCCTTTCAACAAAATGCATGAATAATTGAATAGTAGAGTGCCATTGGAAAATTCCGTATTGCTATGTTTTTCCGTTGAACCAAAATATCCCTAATGGATCGACGTGAATGTATAATAATAAGTGATGCAACAAGTGTACAACCTCTTTGCCGTAGCCGTGTCGACCTCAGCATCATTGGGTTGGTCGCTGAAGCAGTTGAGGCAGAGGTGGCTGTCGGAGGTGTGGAGGAAGATCTGAGGAATCTGTAGACGGCGTCCAGGGCACTGCTCTATTGTGATGGATCGTTCTGTCGTTGGAGCAGCTCCGGTGAGCCGTAAGACGTCAAGGCTGAAGCAGCACAAGACAGACATCGTCAATCTCAAGTGGGATTCTAATAGCATCTCCAGTAGATGATGTAAAATGGATGTAAAATTAACATCACCAAAAACCACCTGACTACAACAGATGAGGTAAAAACTGTTGACTCTGAACTTAACTGTCGAAACTGAAATTTACTGTGGAATCTGAATGCTACTGTCGAAACTGAACGCAATGGTAGCAGAGAGGCACTTGACATGTAGTTTAGGGAGGGCCTGCAGTTCATCTTCAACCTGCACCCCCCTGAGCCGCCAGCCACCACCGGCCGAACCGCCGGCCCCAGTGCCGCCTCGCCGCCCCGAAACAACTCGCCACCGCCGCCCCGGCCAGCCCTCTAGGCCCCCCGCCCCCGCCCTGAACCCTAAGATAGATAGTGGGGTACCTCTCCGGCGAGCCCCCGTCCCCGCTGCGGGTGGTTCTTCCTTAACTCCGGCGAGCCCCCCAACCCCTGAAAATCGACTGACCCAAAAGTCGATTCAGTCGACTGAAGTGTGGCTTAATCGGAGTAGAGCAGCAGCACAGGCGAGGGGGAGAGCAGCAGCAACAGCTGGGCGAGCGAGCGGTGGAGCGAGAGCCGGAGCAGCAGCAGCAGCGCGAGCGAGCGAGCGAGCGAGAGCCGGAGCAGCAGCAGCAGATCCGGCTGGTACGGCGCCGCCGCCGAAGGGGCCTCGCACTGGGGGAGAGCCGCCGTGGAGATGTCGCCCGCGACACCGGCTTCAAGGTAGCCGCTCCATGGGGGTGCGGGATGCAGCGCTGTCGGTGCCGGGAGGTCGAGTTAAGGAGAAGGTGCGATGCGATGAGTGTACAACCTGTTTGGTGGCGCCGAGTAGGCCTCGACTTCGTCCGAGGAGTCGGTGAGGATGTTGCGGTCCCGGTGGAGCAGGTTAAGGCGGCGCTGTGGGGATGGAGCAGCCGCGATAGATGAGGCGATCGTCGGAGCAGCTCCTTGGAGGTAGAGGACGGGGCGGCTGAACTGGCGGGACAGCGAGATGGACGACGGATCCTCATCCGGGGAGGTGGACGAGGCACGTCGAGCTGTTGCGGTGGACGACATCGTCGGGAAAGAGGCTCTGGCTGGGCAGCGGTGACGTGGCGGACGGAGGAGGGTGGGGTTTCACGGCTGGAGCGGAGAGGTTATGGCGGCCTGGGATTTCGAATGGCGAAAAGGGGGCGATGGGAGGGGGTGAAGCATGACTTAGGGACGCGCTTGTCCAAAATGTAGGGTGTGTTACAAAAGTACCCCCTACCAATTTGAACTAGCAGCCCTTTCAGCTTAGGGTTAGAAGGGGGATTTCGTGTGTCGAGATTTGGCAGCTGGAGGGAGTTTTCGCGCGCGTTGTAATTTCGGGATAGCAAGGCGCGGGTTGTGAAGGCGCCAGTTTTGAGAGCACGATATCTGAATTTTTGGGATATAACAAGACGCGGGTTGAATTTTAGGGACAAGCCTAACGTGTAGTAATATTGTACTTGTACGTACCAAATCAATTCGCACTTCCCTCAACCAAAAAGAAAACGAAAAAATAAAACTATTCACACCACACAAAGAGAGAGTCTTGCCCCGTTTTACTATACAAATGCTATTCAAAGCTATGTCCGATTAAATTTTTTCGCTTGCTGTATAATGCATGTAACCTACTCATACCAACATTTTAGTGCATTCCAAATGTCTATACTACCGCTGCAATTCGAACTAAATTTGAATTCATTTCTCTATTTCAATAAGAATCTACAATCATGATTGTTGCCAACTTCAACCATCATTCGTGTATTACCTTAATAACACACCACATGATTACTATAGAGATAGATATGAACTATGTGTACTACATGAACTCGAATTCTATTTTTTGAATACACTTGATGTTGATTCCAAATAATAGTACATTTGATGTACTAACTATATATTCATAATCTAAACCATGTTCCATACGTACACCGTGTTTATCACACAAAGTATAGTGCCCCGCCCCCTACATTATGACAAGTATTTAGACCTGAGTTGCAAAAGCCACACATTAGCCCAAATTATAATCAATGTTCTACATTATGATATATTCTTCAAGTATCCGTATCCACTTTTTTATAATGAATTATGATCTTTGTTCGTCTTTTACACCTTCACGATCCTCTTCTATTTGTAGCTAGCTAGCGCTAACTTTCTATCGTGCATGCACACGCCCGCCCCCCTCACACACCCTTAGCGTCCCCTCCATCGCGCACGTTCATTATTTCTCTTTAGGTCGTCCACCAGCGGTGTGTGTAGGCCCCCGGCTCCTTCTTTCTGGCACACACCGGTCGATATACCTCTCTAGCCAAGTGTGCCTACAACAAACACATATATACTTCCCCTCTTCTCTTCTCACCGTCCATGCCCCCATATGTCCAATACGATTCCACACAGGTGCACACTCCCACCCCTCTTTTCATTTATCACATGCTCGCACACTCCTCCCCCCTCGACATGGTAGGCCTCTCGCACCACCTCCTAGCCACACCCTCCCCCCCTGTCCGCCTCTCCGGACCTTATTTGCTTCTAACACATGCAGGCGTGTATATGAACTGATCTCCCTACATATAGCCAGGTCGACTATAATTCGTTTTCACCAAGCACCGATACACTTACCTCGCTAGTTATGTCTCTCCTTTTCTCGGACACACGGTTGATCTTCCTATGTAGTTACGCATGCTTACCACAACCATATCTTCTCCCCTCATCATCCTTGAATACCTCCCGACCCGTCTCTCACACGCACGTGCATAGATAGACAGACATCCCCCCTCTCTTATTGATATTGCACTCATATTCGTTTGTCTAGCAGGCCTCTCCCACCATTTGTGAGACACCACTCCACCAACAACCCTCCGACACTCTACCTTTGTCTTTTTCCCAACCTTATTCCTCTTCTACACATATCCATGGATGTCGATCGATCTCCCTCAATACATAGCTAGGTCTCTCTCCTTCCCCACACATATACTAGTTGACCGGTCTCTACCCCCCCACACACCCACACACACCGATAGTAGAACGTTGTAGGTAGGTATCCATGCCAGGGAGAAGAACTGCACCTCTGCCCTCTCAAATTCCAGTAGGCCAGCCGCCCTGTATCTTTGACGTGGGCAAACACAAATTCGATGGCATTCTTTATCGATCGCGCAGCCACACACTTCATCCCTGTTTTCAATTCTATCGATATCTCACGTCCATGACTCCATTTCACACACATTGCATATGTTACGGTTTTCTGATTGAGATATCATCAACACATTGCCTCTGTTTCGCACAAACCATCTCTCTCACACCCACCCACGTACGTACCTGCACCTAAAGAAGAAGTGCACGCAGGACGCACGTACTCACGTCTCGTTCCCGGCCACACCCGCGCGGGTACACGGTGGAGTTCGTTTCTGTACGAAAAGGCAGCCCACGTGATAATTTGACGCGTGTAGCGGTTGTTTACTCGAAGGAGGGTCGGGTACCACGCCTAGAATATAAAACGATTGCCGTGGGGAAAATGGAAAAATGGGTTTGTCTCTCGTCACACCATCTCACACAAGGCCGCCGTGGCCTCTCTCTCTCTCAGCGTTGGTCAGTGATCCGGCCGCATCCCGTCCGCCGGCGGAAAGGGAGGATGTGCATCGTCTCTCCGTTCGACGGCGTTGAGGCAGCTCGTCCCGATCTGCGGTACCCGCCGTTCTCTCTGACCAAGCTCCGGCGCGGTAGGGCCTTCGCCACTTGCTCGCTGCCGCAGTATGGGTAGATCCCGGCCGCCGGCGCCCTCCTAGTAACATCCCGACGACCCTCAGGTACAGCTTCCTCCGGCCTTGCTCCACTGCCCATCTTCCCACGTTGCTGCATGTGGATCTTCTTTAGTTGTTTGCTTAAATCGTATCTCGGCCGGCGTACTTTCCATCTTGCAATCTCGTCCTCAAACCATTTTTGATAAACCACCATGTGCTATATGTCCCTTTTTACATGGAACATGCTTCTTTTTTGTCGGCGTATGTGTCTTCAACTCGTGTTATTGGGCAGTAATTGTTTCCTTTCGACCTCCTTTTGCAAACAGGGCTATCCATTTTCACCTCGTTGCTATTGCGACCTTTTGGTGAACTGCACAAATCACTTTTCTGAAGAGTGTTTTGTGCAGTTCCGCCAAAATGTCACACGGGCAACGTTTTTACATTTCTGTGGGACTGCGGAAAGGGAGATTGGTTTTGCTATCCTCCTCATCCAACTCCGTGCCTAATCTTCTCCAACAAGAAGTTAGTCCTAAAGAGAGATCGTAGAGGTGATCGGCTTCTATTTATGTGTGTTATGTTTCATCATCTAGTTCCACTATTATTGTAATCACACTGACTGGATATCTTTGCAAACAGGGATGGTCCGCTCGATTTTAGTGGAGCTGCACAAAATGATCGGATTGTGGTGTCCTTCATACACCTCTTTTTTGGCTACAGAGCTGGGTGAAACTAGCTGCCAAGCAATGAACACTGTGCCAAGGAAATGGAGCCATGCCTACGAACAACATCGATCAATTATATATTTTTCTTTATTTGTACACCTTCTCACAACTTTGTCTTCAGTTGTGATGTGAATATTGGCGCTGATCTGCGAACCATTGAGATGCATTAGCCATGGTAGTTTCATTTGTATTTGATGGAATGTTGTAACGAGATAATCTCGAGGCAAGACACATGAATCCTAAGTTGAAACCTTTTTTTCCTGCGGGAACCAAAGTTGAAACCTTCATAGCATCACAGTACAATTTCATCAAAATTATGCGTACATATAAACAAATCCTGAAGGATTGATAGCAATGCCAGAAACAATTCAACTTCGTTTCGCCGACATGTTGGACATCCTTCATCCGGCTCCACCTGCCATGCAGCAATATTGAGTGCACAACACAACTTCAGGGAAAGATTCACCCCTGTCGTTGTGCCACAGTAGTAATGACTAGTGAGCAGTCAAATCACAGAGCCCCACCTTCGCCATAGTAAGTTGCTCGGACGAAGCAACCATCATTTCTCTGTTCCTTGAATCCGCTGGTACTCCCATATTCCCACAGTAATAAGTTGCTCGGGCGAATCAACCATCACTATATCCGCTCACGTGTGATGACCACAGGAGCTATCCATTCAGATTGCATGTTAAAAAAATAAAGGTCGATAACTAATGCGGCAAACTTTCAAAAAAAAAACTAATGCGGCACCTCGGGCCAACGCGACCAGATCGCATTTTTCACGAGAAATTACACACCATGTTTCGTTGACATGTGGTCCCGTTCCAACATATCAGTGAGACGACGGCGAGTAGTAGGAGTATTTCCGAACGGACGTGTAGGCCGGGGCGCCTCTTCGTGAACCGTGGCAAACTGGCAACCGTCCACCGACTCTTCGCCTTTCCCTCTCGATTTGGAACTGCTGTCGCACGCTCTTCCTCTCCCTCCTCCATTTTCCTTTAGCCCTTCACCCTTTCTTCTGCCATTGTTCGATCGTCTTCTCCATGGAGGGAACAGGCCGGAAACGACCCCGTTATTCTTGCCCCGATCTGAAAGATGACGTGGTGGAGGAACTCATTGATCGGTGCGACGTCATCACCTCGGCTAGCATGGCAGGTTCGTTCAAGCCCATTCTCGACTCAACTAATAACATCATTACAAGGAACCCAAGAGTCAAGGAGCGGTTTGATCTCCCCTATCTTCTTCGCCGTGACCCTGATGACTGGCGCCGGCACGACGGAGGCCTCGCCCTGTGCAAGTTGATGCCGCTTGATAATGATACGTATGATGTTAAGATGCCATCGCTTGAGGGCAAGGCTTGGGCAGGCGCAAATGGAGATTGGGTTGTTTACATTGGGTCCAACTGCGAGTGGGAACTTGTGAATGTGTACACTCGTGACCGGGTTCCACTTCCAAAAATCTCAGCAGAGTGCCCAGAGGTTGAGCACACCGTTATTGTACACACGTTCAAATACGATCATGGTGAATGTCTTCTACGGAATATAGCAATTTTTCGAGTTCCCAACTGCTCTTGGAATTACAACAACTATGAAGTTGTCGCTATCTTCGACAAGCTTGTTGCCGTCCTTGGTGGTTTGACTTGATGGATATTGCTCAAAAATCAGTTTCTATACACGGATGTGTACTGTGATGCAATTCAATACGAGGGTCTTGTGTTTGCTTCCACCACTCATGGCATTGTTTTTGCATGGGATCCTCGTAGTTTCGGTACGTTTGTCTTATAATTGTTTAATCCACATGCATGCGGGTTAGAAAGTTTCCCTTTACTAATTAAACTTCTTCTTGTGGTTCCAAGGTCCTATGAACATTCCACCACCTATACTTGAAAATTTTTGTAACCAAGGGGGAGATGGAGATGGTGATGATCACGAGCATGAGGATGAGCAGAACGTATATACTCAGTGGCGCCTGGCAACTAATTCCGATGGATCACCTCTTCTTGTGTGTATACAGCCCACTGATGATGTTACTACTAAGGGAGCACGTGTTTTCTCCCATGGTCGCACTCTCCGGACCTATTCCAACACCCGTTGCATGGTATTCGGGATGGATACTAGTGTGCTAGCGCCAACACCTTCTCCCTGGTACAGAATTGATAGTCTTGGAGAAAACTCGCTCTTCCTTGGACAAAACTATCCGATGATGGTGAAAGGCGATCCAACTGCTGTTGACACAATGTTACTAGTACCATTTATGAGAAGCAACTGTGTCTATACCTCGGACATTAGGGTGGTTCCCTACCCTGGTACTCATATAGTAGGCCGCTTCAGCCTGGATGATCACTCCTGCGTTGGTCTCTATATCGACAATAGATGGCCCGTCTCAGAGAATCACTTGTGGTTCAAAGCAAGCATTTCCAACGCCGAGGAATGGTTGAGTTGAAGTTCATTTCATTGCTTATTATTTGTTGTGTGGTGAAAACTTTAGTATTTATAATGTATCCTCATTGTCGATGTGGGTTGATGACCTATTGTATGTAATAAAATGATATGTCTGTGATAAACTTACTAAATTTATGAATGGCTTTCGAGTTGCTTCTGTGAGTGAGTGTTGCGATGAGGCAAAAAAATATTTGCCGAATACATAATTGTACGTGCATTGCAACAGGTTATCAGATGAGGCCAATCAACAATAGTAGTACACTATTTGTACTAGCTTCACATGCTTTGCGTGTCGTGCAGGTGTTTTTACTGTAGCCATATTGTACATAACCAGCACCTCGAATCCTCGATACTAGGTACTATATAAGTAAGTAGTAGGAGTAGTAGGGTGGCATGGGCTAGAACAAGCATTCACGTCCAGGAGTACGACACATGCCACCAGCACGACTTCCATCCAACACAATATTTCTTGGAGTGCGTGCTAGAGCAATCTCTTCAACCTCATCGTTTCTCTAACTCAGCCATCGCGCGGCGGGCGAGGTGGGGGTTTGCCGATAGTCGGTTTCCTCAACTGCGGTCCCACTTGTAAGGCCAACTCCAACGCTCTATCAATATATGGATGTACTCTTCTTCCCCATACAAAAACTTGCATCAATTCTACTCCCTCCGTTGCACAATACGTGCCTTCTATTTGTCAAAATATATATGTATCTAGACATGTTTTAGTATATAGGTACATCCATTTTTGGACAAATGGAAGTCAAGTATTTTGGAACGGTGGGAGTACACAATAAATTTTTTAAGTTAGCACAACTAGTCTAATCCAAGAGCACAACCGAAGATTTGGTCGGGTTCTTCCTCCTTTTGCCGACACGTGGGACATCCAGCATCCAGGTTGTGTCATGAAAGAAAATAGAGTGGTAGTTGAAGCCACAAGATGTGCATCTTGGGTTAAACTATAAATAGAATCTTACTACGCTTGAGTAACTCCAAAAGTGGCCACCGAAGATCTTTATTGGATTTGTTTTTCATCACCAGCACGTCGAGGTGAAAGATGTGCAGGTTAAGTGGGTCCTCTTGCGTTTTCACTGAAATGTCGGGGCGCATGTGAGCAAACAAACGATGGGCTCCGCGCGTTCGCTGGCTGGGTGAGAAGAGAGATAGAGGAGGGCTGAGCACGGACTACAGGAAATTTTTTCTACGCAACCAGCAACTTGATATTCGCGTGTGGTTGTTTCTAGAATAAAAAAAGGAGGTACCCCTACTTATGTTACTCCCACTATGCCTAGCCTAAGGTTAGTAGGTGACCTTGCGCTTGGCTCTTTGCCTCTTCCGGAAGTCGATGGTTCTACAATAGTGCTTCTGGCAATCTGACACCAAATGAACTGCTGGACGTCCACTGCTTGTAAGCAAAAGTTTCTTCTCGTGTTGCGAGCCACCGCGCACACGTTGGCGAGGGAGAAGGCATAATCAAGCTTCTCGTCGTTTTGCGAGTTGACGGGACACATCAAAGTTATTTACTAGTAGTACGTACTCTCTCCAAAAAAGGGCTGGCCATTTCATTGCTACCATCCCGTGCTCCGTCGTTGAGTACATGCACTATTCACGTGCCATCGAGGAGAAAAAATAGTGCATAGGTGCCATCGATGTGCACGAATCACTTACAAAAAAGGGTTTCCCTCCGCTCCCCCCCCCGCACGACTCACTTACGCATTGGTTATCTAATTATCTCCATTTTCTTGCATGACACATGCACATTGATGCTAGATGTCTCGCGTGTTGGGAAAATGATGAACAAAGCTCACGTAAAAGAAAAGAGTTGAAGAGCATAGATTCCCGGCGACCGAGGAGGAGCAAGGAACCTCGCGGTGGAGCATCTGCAAGGAACCTTGCACTATTTCCCCTGTTTTTTGCTGCCTGCCCACCTATAAACAAATAAAAGAACATGAACTTTTCGCATGTACAGGACGCATGCAGCCACGCATGTACACAAGCCAACGCACTAACTCCATCCGATCCAACTCATGCACATACGCGCACAACATGGAGCACACAACGCACGTACACAAGACATGCATGCACACACGCTCGACCGCAGAATGCACGTGAATAACACATGCATGCGCACACACTTGGCTGCATGGAGGCGTGCGCCATCCGCGGCGACGTCCGGTTCGTTGTGCTATGGCGAAGCTCGCACGCAATGGCGCATACGCATCTCTTGCAGCACCTCTTTGCCGTCGTTGCTCAACTACAAGTCGCAGTCGGAGACGAAGACGACCGCAGCCTCGGCCTTAGAGCTAGCACCGATAGAAAAACACGCACGCTGCACGCACACGAGCACATACGGAGTGCCCACGATGTGGTGGTCGTGCATCCCCAGTCGCCTCTACTCCTTCTGCGCACGTTGTCTATCAAGGCGGCCGCATGCTAATGATGATGTGGGTGAGATCTTCTACACAAGGTGACGTACACCGTCAAGGTCCACGGTCAAGGGGGTGCTAGAGCAAGTACAATAGAGCTGAGTCAGCATGCTATAAGGAATAAACTAGTTTATTTCTGCTTAGTTGGTGGAAAGAGAAGAGGAGAGAGAAGGTAAGCGGGCTCTTCATGAAGAGCCAGCTCTAGCACGTGCTCCTAGGCACTTTGTGAGAATGAAAGGTGGGCCACAGAATAAAAAAGTAGTAGTACACTCTTTTGATATACTATTTTGTACATGTTGACTATAAGATGGGATGTAGATGACATGGCACTGGCTATACTATTAATGATCTTTAGATGAGGTGCTAAGTGCATTAAATGGCTTAGTAACTCAAGTCTTCAATGCATAGGTGCTTAGTTTATTGGTTCCACATCATATTTTATGCCTACGTGGCAGGCTTAGCAGCTATACATGGTGGAGCACTGGGAGAGGCCAAGGATGGTCATAGTGGGGAGTAACTTGTACTGTAACATAATACTATGTTACTCTAAACATCTCTATAAATCGGAAAGGAGGGAGTAGTAACATAGACTAGTGTCATATGCAGAGTATGGGAGCACATGATATTTCCCCGTCCGGACCGATCCCAAGTTGGCTTCTCACCTTCTTGGCCCAAGGAAAACCGCTCCCCCCCTCTCGCGTGCTTCTCACCCGGTGCCAGCTGAGTCCGCTGCTCCACATTGATGGCAAGTCAGGGCGACGCGACCTCTCACTGCTTCCGCCGTTGAAGCTGCGCGCCGACCGAGAGCACCGCCCGCAGCACGCCCGACATTTCAGACTACCCAGTGGATAGTAACTTTAGAGCAAGTAGTACTACAATTAGATGACATAAGCAGGCTATAAGGATTTATATATATAGTATTTGTGCTTAGTTGAAGGAGAGAGAAGAGGAGAGAGAAGAGAAGCGGATTGTAAACGTGTAGCCGGTTGTACTCCAACATACGTTGTGAGACAAAAGGTGGGGCCATTATTAATGATATTGTATTTATACTAAAGTGACTAACGGACTACTTAATTACTCCGTTTTTTGAGACAAACCTTGGTGGGGCTATTATTGACTTTTTTTGAGATATTATTGACTTGGACGTGGGGTTTGGGGGCCAAAGGCCTACTATTATACTCGCATGACCAACCTGACATGCTCTACCCTAGCCGCCACTGCATCATATGGTTTCGCACCGTTCCAGATCTTAGCGCCGCCACACAATTCTTCTCCAACCCTCCTTCTGGTGTGCACCATGAGAAGGGACAGCAGTCCTCCGAACCCCGCCTTTCGTGATCCTGTACGGGAGAGGGGAGATCAGGATTTTGGGGAGCACACACCTGTGACTGCTGCCAGCGACAACTTCCTCAACGACAGCCTTCTTCCCCGACCTCGGTAACCTCTTCATCAACAACATGAGTGACAACATCAACCGCATCGGTTCTCCTCCCGCTGTACAGTATCTGATTCTGTCCTCCTGGTTTAGTCCGCATCATTACTTTGATGTTTGCAATTGTCGTCATGATCTATTTACTGCTGATTCGGATTAAATCTCATACTAAATTGCTCATATATTCAACAATCCAATCCAAAAACCTAATTACACGCAATTTACTCAGAGTGGTTTTGCTGCTCTTTTGAAGCCGCCTACTTTTAAGGGGGTGCAATATAAAAGGTGGCGCACAAGATCAGTATATTGGTTTCAAATCATGTACTGCTATGATGCCACTAAGGGTAGGCCTGAGGGCGATCTTAATCCTACACAGCAAGAAGCTTTTCAGAACATGGATACCCTCTTCAAAGCCGCCTTGCTGAGTGTTCTTGACTATTCCATTGTGGATTCATATATGTCGTTTGACAGCGGCAAAGACAAGTGGGCTGCGCTCGAGGCCACGTTTGGGCCCTCGGGTGCTAGCAACGAGTTGTATGTCATGGAGCAATTTTGTGACTACAAGATGACTGATGAGCGCTCTATTGTTCAGCAGACTCATGAGAAACAGTCACTCTCTAAGGAACTTGAGTACTTTAAGTGTGTGTTGCCGGACAAATTTGTTGCTGGGACCATCATTGCCAAGCTTCCAGCTTCATGGAACGATTTTGCTACTTCTCTGAAAAACAAGAGACATGAGTTTTCTGTTTTGGCTCTCATTAGCACTCTTGATTTTGAGGAGAAGGCGAGAGCAAAAGACACACATGCTCGGGTCGCTGAGGGAGCTTCTAGTGCCCACATGGTACACGAGAAGAACTTCCATCCCAACCAGCCCCAAAACAACAAGAACAAATCTCAGGGGAAAGGCAAGTTTGATGCAAAGAACAAAGCCGACACATTCTACCAACTTCAAGAAGAATTCTCATAAAGGGAAGGGATACAAACCTCAATTTTGGTAGCACCGCACAAATTTTATATGGCTGCATCTACCTGCTGTCAGCTAACCTCATGGTGCTCCAGGTATTCCTACATTCGTAACTAGGTACAATGACCACCGCAAGATAAAATTAGCTTATTCGTACGTTGACTTGCTGAATGCAGTGCGAAACGACCCTGTCATGTGTGGAGGAGCAAACAAGCAGTGCAGCCGAAGGTGGGAATCAACCAAGGACTTATGAAGTTATATGGAATCTTCCTCAGGCGGGTCAGTATCCCATTCGTCCAGATGATCGTGTTTTGTCATGCCGAGCTATTGATATGTGCTACTGCTTTGCAACACCGTTTAAGTATAGCTACTATTTTCCTATCTTTTCAGATTCAGGACAATGAATATGATTTCAGGGGAACTGCACAATATGGACCCATGTTGAGTCATCTCTATTGCCTCATGTGTTTGCTGCAAATGTGTCAGCATCGATTGCAAGATGAGGCAGCTAGCTAGCTGTGGAGTTGCCAACATGCCCAAAGTGCTCACAACATTTTGAGAAGAAACAAGCATGTCCAGGAAATTAATGCATGCGCATGGAGGCCCTTTGCTCAGAGAAGCATCGACTGATTTTCTTTATTTCCACACCTTCTCACAGCTTTGTATATTGGTTAGAGTATGGTGAATCATTGAGATGCATGGACATGCTGAACTTTTGTTCTTCTGAATGTTAGTTTAATATGAGTGTCTGCATCCAGTACCGCATCTTCTAATTTGGTGGATGCACACAGAGAAAATAAATCTCCTTAATTTACTCCATAACCACCCTATAAAATAGGCCTAGTAACAAACCAGGCGCATGCAGTGGCCGGCGGGCACATGCATCCTGCAAGCATCGCCAGTCAGCCAAGCCCATGCGCCAGCTCCAATGCAGCAACGTAAAAGAAGAGAGCGGTTCTTGGAAAAAAGCGAGTAGTTAGTGCAGCGCGCCTTATAAACACGAACAGCTCGCTGTCCCGCTTCGTCTCCCCACCCAATTCCCCCCACTCCCCAATCTTCTTCACTCGTCCAGGAAACCCCACTCACCTTCTTCCTCACTCGTACAGAAAACACCTGCTCCTCTTCTTCCACTCCTACAGAAATCCCCAGCCCTCCTTCTTCCCCACTCGCACTGCCACGAGGCTTGTCTCTGGCTACTCTGCTCAAACCCGTGAGCTCGGCGCGACGCCCACAAGGAAAATGGAGTCGGCTGGCCCCAGCACCAAGAAGATGAGGCTCCCGCCAGCGGCGACGCCGGTTGTAGATCCCGCACCCGGTAGTGCGGGGAGAAGCGGCGAGCCCCCCCCCCCACCCGGATCTGAGGAACCGGTAGAATCTCCGGTGGACCGCATCAGCGATCTCCCGGGCGTCATCCTTGAGGAGATCATCTCGCTTCTCCCCATCCAGGATTGCTTCCGCACACAAGTCCTCTCAACTCGGTGGCGCCCTCTATGGCGCACCGCGCCCCTCAATCTCGACTGTCGTCAGATATCTGTCCTTCCTTAATTTGATCTCCTCAGAGCCATCGTCTCTTCTCACCAGCAGGGCCCCGTTCAATGCCTCTGCATCCCGACAAGCTACCTGCTGTCCATACCCGGCAAGGTGGACGCTTGGCTGACATCCCCTAAATTTGGAAAACTCCAGTAGTTTGATTTCTACCGTTACCATGAAAGTTTCATACCATGAACATACCAAGAATTTGTGCCCACACCACCATTGTCCATCTTGCAGTTTTCCTCCTCTCTCCACACCGCCACCTTCGCCCGGTGCCATCTACCAGATGATCTGGTACAAATGCTTCGACTCCCACTGCTAAAAAAACTTTCACTTGTGGTGGTTTATCTGTCGGAGGCCTCACTGCACAACATCATCCACTCCAGTTGCCCTGCCCTGGAGCACTTGCTATTTGTTTTGAGAATAGAAATAGGTACCAGTTGTCTCCAAATAAAGCCGCGCCACCTTAAAAGCATTGGAATTTGTTTTAAAGGACAACAGCTCATCATCAAAGATGCCCCTTCACTTGAAAGGTTTCTCCTTTATAATTGTTATACACCTTCAAAAATAACTGTCGTCTCTGCACCCAACCTGGAGACCTTGGGTGTAATTCGTGACCCGTTTAATAATGACAAGGAGTGGGTGTTTGGCTCCTCACTTTTTCAGGTACCGTATATTATCATCTACACATTTGTAATCATATGCTGCATTTTTCATATCATCTTGGAGTACACTCTGGGTACTAATATTATGTTATATGCTCAATGAAGAGTTTGTCCATTGATAGCCTATCAATGCTGCTGGATTCTGTCAAGATCATATATATCAGAATGTATAGTTTTGATCTGGACATTGGCTTGCTGCGATGCTTTTGATCTCTGGAGAATTTATACATAGAGGTGATGATTTCATGGACATTGAAAGCCGTATACATTGTACTAGAATTAACTGTTCAGCTGTCGTTATTTCAACTTACTCTTTTTTCAGACCTTAACTGTTTTCAATCTTCATGTCTACTTAGGTAGAACCACATGGAGAAAAACATGTAACCAATCGTTGGCGTAATAAGCACAAGGATTTTCTCAGTTCTCATGACATTCGTTTGAGGACAATAACGATGGGACAATATGCATCCAACCAGGCAAACAGAAGCTTTGTCACATTCTTCCTGTTGAATGCGAGGTTACTAGTGTCCATGAGGCTTAATTTTCACAGCAAGAGATTTCTCATGGACGAACATGTTGAACAGCAAGAAAAGAAGTTTCAGGTGGACAAATGGGCTTCTAAACGTGCTCGGCTTCTATTTACAATAAGTTGTAGACATCCTGAAATAAATTTTTTTGCACAGGATGTTGATTTTCTGGATCAGACCGATCCATTTGTTTGTGACTGCAAAAAAGAGTGGTTGAGTTAGATGTTACTGTCATGTTCAATCTGGGTTTTGTCTAAAAACTTGATGAACAATTAATCCTTTGGCTTTTTGTACCATTTGTATGCTTGACTTGCATGTTGTTGCCCTCGTACTCCCCTCCACCTGCCACTACACTGCCGCATCTTCCATGGCTGTTGTTCGTTCCCGTCCGAGGCCTTGCCGTTGTTCTCCGCCTTGGTTAGCTCGCTGTGCCCGACGCCGTCTGGCGTTGTCAACATGGTCAACAACCAAGAGGAATCAGGAGATGACTGTACGTGGAGAGGCTAACAGTAGGGACCCACCAGGGGCATTGCATTTCGCAAGCAGGTGCCTCGTTATTACAAGCCAAAAAAATACTTCCTCCTAATTGTTTGACAACTAGGTTCCAGGCCATTGTCAATGTAGTCAATAAACGAGAAAATTACACAACGAGCGGATAACACCAGGGACCCAGCAGCTCGCCCAGTTGTTTTTCAGTTTCAGAGACGGAGCTCAATTGCACGCTGTGTGGGGGCTGTGGCGCGTCTAGCCCCCGCTTACGCTTTTAGTAAGCACATGACGAGCCCAGTTGATATATTTTTTCTTTCTGAAATTGGACAGCCCAGTTCTTTTTTTTGGAGAATAGCAAAACCGTGGCCTACTTGCTTTTCTCAGCCCTGCCGGGCTGCAAATCTTTCAAGACGAGGAGGGATGTAAGTAGTAAGAAATGGGCTTCCCCAGAAAATGGGCTATAAGTTGTAAGAAATGGGCTGTAAATTTTTAAACCAAAGCCAACCGGCAATTGCTTTAAAATATCATTTTTTTCACGATTTCTCTACTCTCTACTCTTATAAAACCAAAGCCAACTGGCAATTACATTAAAATATCATCTTTTCTCCCACAAGATAAACTACTCATACAAATGCATCTTCATGTTCAGTGCAACGAACGGGCATCTTGCTAGTTAAGATTCTAAATTCCATTCATTTTTTTGCGGAGAATTGTTTTTTGAATTTTATATTGACCTAATTTTTTGAAAATTATTTTTAACATGACTCGAAATTTCGTGATTAAAGGAGTTCGGACCCCACCGAAATATGCATAATTTTGTTCAATTTTTTAACAGTGTCCAGAATATATTGTCTGTAATGCTAATAAAAAGAATATGGGCTTCAAATATCCTTAACAATTAGGAAATGGGTTGTAAATTATTGAAAATAATGGCTAATGGGCTGTATGCTGTTTTCCACAGATTTGGAGGCCGACTTCCGGGCCTACTAGGTTGACGATGATGTTGTCCTAATTTTTTTTGACGCGTACGCAAGGCTTTGTCAACTTAGTCAACACACAGCAGTGACTGTTGGATGTCCATCCAATGGCCGCCGCGCTTCTTCAATCTCTGATCTTCCTGCTCTAGCCGCCCAAACCAGCACCGGCGGGACTGCCTGGTCCCTCCTCTCGTGGCTGGCTGTGCTGCCGCCAGGCCATCCCTCTAACCACCCACACATCCTGTTATTTTCCGGTGACGTCAGCCTCACCCCGCAGCCGACCAGTCAGCGCTCATTCTCCCCTCAGCATGGGCATCCGCTGCGGTGGCTTCGCCGGCTCCGGATGGTTCTCTTCCTAGGCCTCACCCTCATCCACCACGTTTGTGCTCTCGGTGCGGCGAGGTCAACATGGTCAACAAACAACAGCCATCGGAAGAGGCTGACAGTAGGGGCCCACACAGGAAAATGCCTCCTTATTACGCACAAAATAATGATTCCTCCACCTGATAGCTAGGACCCACCGGAAGGGTCTCTGTATTTTGCGAGAAAAACGCCCCCACCCCCCCGCCGTCAGCTCGGACCCACCGGAAATGCCTCCTTAATTATTACGCACAAAAAAATGAATACCCCCCTGCTAGCTGGAACTCACCTTGGTGGGAGGCTGACTTGTGAGCCTACTAAGTTTATGGGGACGGAGGGCTTTGTCAACTTAGTCAATATGAATGATTCTAGCTCCAGTGACCGTACGGTGTCCATCCAACGGCCGTAATGCTTATTCAACCTCTGGTCGTCGTGCTCCAGCCGCCCAAAGCAGCGTCGGTCGTGCCGCATGCTCCTGCCTCCCATGGCCGGCTGTGATGCCACGGAGGCCTCACCGCCCCTACTACTCCCACCGCTGGCCAGGCCATCCCTCTACTCACCCACACCCCCTGTTATTCTGCGGCGACTGCAGCCTCACACCGCAGCAAACCAGTGAACCCTCATACTCCTCTACGCATGGGCATCCACTGCCGCGTCTTCCCCGGCTCCGCGTCGTCCCCTTCCTAGGCCTCACCGTCGTCCACCGCCCTGGTGCTCTTGGTGCGGCATGGTCAAAGTGGTCAAGGAATTGCTTCCATCGGACGTGGACTGTACGTGGAGAGGCTGACAACTGGGTCCACGGCTGCAGCAAGGAAGTGCCTCCTTATTATGTGCAAAATAATTATTCCTCCACCTGACAGCGGGGACCCACTAGACGGGCCACCGTATTTTGCGAAAAAAACTTTTCCCCTGACTGTTGGGACCCACCAGCTACATCTTCACACTCAAGTAAGTGCGTCCGGGCAAAAAAAAAAACAGATTCGCCCCCCGTACTACTGGGACCCACTAGCTACATCTTCGCAGGCAAGGAAGTGCCTGATAGTCGGGACCCACCTGGTCGAAGCGTACGTAGCGTTGCCATTCTGGTCGCAAACGTGTACGTACATACTGGTCGATGTAGAGGCGCGCACGTGTCGTAGTAGAGGCGCACACGTGTCGTAGTAGATGCGCATGTAGCATGCACACGTACGTACAATGTCTAGGGTGCAAGAAAGAAAATATGGCCACATACGTACATACAGGCGGGGTCTCGAACGCCTACTTGCGCATACGTACGGCCAGGGCTCGTGAACATGGCTGGGTCGGAACGGAGACACAGCGTCATCGTCGTGTTCATGGGGAGGCAACGGAATGCGTCGTGTTCATGGGGAGGCAACAGAATGCGTCGTGTTCATCGGGAGGCAACGGAATGCATGGGAGCCAACCGGCTGGGTCGGAATGGAATGCGTGGTCGTGTTCATCGGGAGGGCTTGGACGGAACATGCGATGGAAACGAGGCCTGGCGTACCATAGAACGGAGGAAACGACCTTGTGTTCGACCAGCCATGTTCGAAACGGGATCCTGTTCATCGGGAGGGGTGTGGCATACCGCAAAACGGAGGAAACGGACCTCCTACGGTCGAAACGGGGGTCCTGTTGATCGGGAGGGGTGTGGCGTACCGCAAAACGGAGGAAACGGACCTCCTACGGTCGAAACGGGGGTCCTGTTGATCGAGAGGGGTGTGGCGTACCGCAAAACGGACGAAACGGACTTGTGTTGGAGAGCTACGGTCGAAATAGGGGTCCTATTCATCGGGAGGGGTGTGGCATACCCAAAACGGGACTCCACGGGATACTGTTCATCTCCACCGTCGACCTCTTCCAGCCTCCACGGGCTCCTGTTCATCCTGCCTCCACCGCGCGCTACTCCACCGGCTACTGTTCAACCACCCCTCCACGGGCACTCCTCCATCGTCTACTGTTCATCCAACCCTCCACACCACGGGTCCTGTTCATCCACCCCTCCACGGGAACCCCTCCACCGTCTACTGTTCATCCAGCCCTCCACACCACGGGGTCCTGTTCATCCACCCCTCCACCATCTACTGTTCATCCAGCCCTCCACACCACGGGGTCCTGTTCATCCAGAGGCAACACCACCGCTCACTGTTCATCCAAACCCCCCTGCAATGCTCACTGTTCATCCAATCGATCGGCTTCAGTTAGCAGCAGTAGCAATGGAATCGCTCGATCGGGTTCAGTTAACAGCCATCGATCGATCGCTCAGGTTCAGTAACGTGTAGCCTGCAGTGCAATTGCTCGGGTTCAGTTAGAGCCCAACGCCTCACTCGGGTTCAGTTAGAGCCAACACCTCGCACACACACACGTATGTGTACGATAGAAACGTGCATCGCTCGGCCCCCGACCTCCCACCGTAACCAGGAAGTCCCCAAAATTTTCCTCGCCCTCGCTTCTACCACGGTTTTTTCTGTCATGGACGGCCCAAATAATGTCATGCAGCTGCGTCTCCAGCCCGCCCAGGACGAAAAGCCCATTTTCTGTCATGATTTTTTGTCATAGAAGTAGGAGCCCACCACATCTATGATAATGCCGGGTTTTGTGACAATTATCGTCATAGAAGTGTCATATGTATGACAGAAAAAAAATTCGTTCGTCCCAAAATGTCACGGATGTGTCTTTTTTTGTAGTGCCACAATCTACTTATTACTTCCCAATGCCTTCCTCTAGGCCCAAACAATGGTGAAGTGTCATGTAGTCGACGTTCACATAACACCACTAGAGGAGAGACAACATACATCTCATCAAAATATCGAACGAATACCAAATTCACATGACTACTTATAGCAAGACTTCTCCCATGTCCTCAGGAACAAACGTAACTACTCACAATCATATTCATGTTCATAATCAGAGGGACATTAATATGCATAAGGTATCTGAACATATAATCGTCCACCAAATAAACCAACTAGCATCAACTACAAGGAGTAATCAACACTACTAGTAACCCACAGGTACCAATCTGAGGTTTGGATACAAAGATTGGATAAAACAGATGAACTAGAGTTTTAGAGGAGATGGTGATGGTGAAAATGTTGATGGAGATTGACTCCCTCCTGATGAGAGGATCATTGGTGATGACGATGGCGATGATTTCCCCCTCTTGGAGAGAAGTTTCCCTGGCAGAACAGCTGTGCCGGAGCCCTAGATTGGTTCCGCCAAGGTTCTGCCTCGTGGCGGCGGAGTTTCTTCCCGAAAGCTTGCTTATGATTTTTTTCAGGGTAGAAGACACCATATAGCCAAAGATGGGAACCAGAGGCCTGCCTAAAGGCTCACGAGGCAGCGGCACGCCCAGGGGGGTAGGGTGTGCCCCCCACACTCGTGGCCAGGGTGTGGGCCCCCTCTCGTATTTTCTTTGCTCAGTATTTTTTATAAATTCCAAAAATGACTTCCGTGAAGTGTCAGGACTTTTGGAGCTGTGCATAATAGGTCTCTAATATTTGCACCTTTTCTAGCCCAGAATTCCAGCTGCCGGCATTCTCCCTCTTCATGTAAACCTTGTAAAATAAGAGATAATATGCATAAGTATTGTGACATAATGTGTAATAACATCCCATAATGCAATCACTACTAGGGAAAAGCCTATACACAGAATCTTACCAACAACACGCTTTAAAATAAGGCGCTACTGCTAAGTAGCAGTAGCGCACGCGCACAAAACTCACTGCTGAAGTAAATGTATCAGCAGCGCACCCGCTCTAACACGCGCTACTGCTATAATTGCCATGACGCCGCCACGAGGCTAGTTCTAGCAGCAGCGCGTTAACATGAAGAGCACTACTGCTATGGATCATAGCAGTAGCGCGTTTACACAATAACCGCTACTGCTAAGTTTACTTCAAAAATTTAGTCCCACCTCGCTCCGTGAAGAGAGTTTGTACCACCTTAAATATGTTACTTCTCAAACTTTCACAAGCACTTGATCTTCATTGAACTCTATGTGTAGATATTGTGGCTGCAATATGAGTCTTCACTAGTTCCTAAACTGGTGAGGACTCATATTGACAAATCAGATTGTACACAAAAAGATCGTTGATGATCAATGTATTTTTGATGTCTATTTTTACATGCTGACACATAGCAGTAGCGCGTTCTTTGTGGAAGGCGCTACTGCTAGGTCGTTTAGCAGTAGCGCCTTTTGCTATAGCACCCTACTGCTAAGACATTCCATCTCCACCCCCACTCTCCTCTTTCCGATCCACTCACACTCACACTCACTCGATCTCCCCCTCAACCCCCTGCACGGGTCCTCCCCCGTCGCCCCTCCCCCGATCTGTGCTGCCATCACCTCCTCCTCCTTACTGGACTCGGTACCGGCCTCCTCCTCCGTCCTCCCTCCAGTCGCTGCTGGCCGGTCCCTCCTCGCTCCGCCTTCCTCATTCGTCCTCCCTCCACTCGCCGCCGGCCGGCCCCTCCTCGCTCCGTCTTCCTCCTCCGTCCTACTATCTTCTCCCTCCTCGAGTCACCCCTCCTTCTCCCTCCTTCCTCTTTGATGACCCACAAGTATAGGGGATCTATCGTAGTCCTTTCGATAAGTAAGAGTGTTGAACCCAACGAGGAGCAGAAGGAAATGACAAGCGGTTTTCAGTAAGATTTTCTCTGCAAGCACTAAAATTCTAGGTAACAGATAGTTTTGTGATAAGATAAATTTTAATGAGTAACAAGCAATGAAAGTAAATAAAGTGCAGCAAGGTGGCCCAATCCTTTGTAGCAAAGGACAAGCCTGGACAATTTCTCATAATGAGAAAAGAGCTTCCGAGGACACATAGGAATTATCGTCAAGCTAGTTTTCATCACGCTCATATGATTCACGTTCGGTACTTTGATAATTTGATATGTGGGTGGACTGGTGCTTGGGTACTGCCCTTACTTGGATAAGCATCCCACTTATGATTGACCCCTATTGCAAGCACCCACAACTACAAAAGAAGTATTAAGGTAAACCTAACCACAACATTAGACATATGGATCCAAATCAGACCCTTACGAAGCAACACATGAACTAGGGTTTAAGCTTCTGTCACTCTAGCAAACCATCATCTACTTATTACTTCCCAATGCCTTCCTCTAGGCCCAAATAATGGTGAAGTGTCATGTAGTCGACGTTCACATAACACCACTAGAGGAAAGACAACATACATCTCATCAAAATATCGAACGAATACCAAATTCACATGACTACTAATAGCAAGACTTCACCCATGTCCTCAGGAACAAACGTAACTACTCACAAAGCATATTCGTGTTCATAATCACAGGAGTAATAATATGCATTAAGGATCTAAACATATGATCTTCCACCAAGTAAACCAATTAGCATCAACTACAGGGAGTAATCAACACTACTAGCAACCCACGTGTACCAATTTGTGGTTTTGATACAAGATTGGATACAAGAGATGAACTAGGGTTTTGAGAGGAGATGGTGCTGGTGAAGATGTTGATGGAGATTGACCCCCCTCCCGATGAGAGGATCGTTAGTGATGACGATGGTGATGATTTCCCCTCCCGGAGGGAAGTTTCCCCGGCAGAACAGCTCTGCCGGAGCCCTAGATTGGTTCCGCCAAGGTTCTTCCTCGTGGTGGCAGAGTTTCGTCCCGTAAGCTTGCCTCTGATTTTTTCCAAGGTAAAAGCATTCATATAGCAGAAGATGGGCACCGGAGGGCCACCAGGGGGCCCAGGAGACAGGGGGGCGCGCCCAGTAGGGGTAGGCACGCCCCCACCCTCCTTGCCAGGGTGTGGGCCCCCTCTGGTGTTTTCTTCACACAATAATTCTTATTAATTCCAAAACTGACTTCCGTGGAGTTTCAGGATTTTTGGAGCTGTGCAGAATAGGTTTCCAATATTTGCTCATTTTCCAGCCAGAATTCTAGCTGTTGTCATTCCCCCTCTTCATGGTAAACCTTGTAAAATAAGAGAGAATAGCCATAAGTATTGAGATATAATGTGTAATAACAGCCCATAATGCAATAAATATTGATATAAAAGCATGATGCAAAATGGACGTATCAACTCCCCCAAGCTTAGACCTTGCTTGCCCTCAAGTGGAAGCCGAAATCGAAAAATATGTCCACACGTTTAGAGATAGAGGTGTCGATAAAAATAAAATACAGACATGATGGCATCATGATCATTCTTATAACAACAACAAATATAGATTTTATCATATGATTTCTTATGCTCAAGTAACGATCAATTCACAATGTCAAGTATGGTTCAGAAACTTCATTGGGAACTAACAAACTATAATCTCAGTCATTGAAGCAATTGCAATTTATCATAACATCAGAAAGAGTCAAGAATAGAGCTTTTCAGCAAGTCCACATACTCAACTATCAGTCTTCTACAATTGCTAACACTCATGCAATACTTGTGGTTATGGAGTTTCAACCGGACACTAATAAAGATAGGGGCTTATTGTGTTGCCTCCCAACGTATTCACCTTTGGGTGATGTCAACAATAATAATTCATGCTAACTTACATCCAATTGGCTATATATATCAAGATCTTTCAAACACGAGGAGCTTGCCAAAGGATAAAATGAAAAAGGGAAAGGTGAAGATCACCTTGACTCCAGCATAAAGTAAAAACATAGAGTAAAAGATAGGCCCTTCGCAAAGGGAAGCAGAGGTTCTCATGTGCTTTTAGGGTTGGATGCACAAAATCTTAATGGAAAAGAATGTCATTTTATATTGCCACTTGTATATGGACCTTTATTATGCAGTGCGTCGCTTTTATTGCTTCCATAACAAGATCGTATAAAGCTTATTTTCTCTACACTAATAAGTCATACATATTTAGAGAGCAATTTTTATTGCCTGCAACATGACAACTTACTTGAAGGATCTTACTCAATCCATAGGTAGGTGTGGTGGACTCACATGGCAAAACGGGGTTTAAGTATATTTGGAAGCACAAGTAGTATCTCTACTTGGTGCAAGGAATTTGGCCAGCATGAGGGGGAAAGGCAAGCTCAACATGTTGGGAAGATCAATGACAATATACTTTAACTGAGATGTGAGAAAACATAAACCATCACGTTGTCTTCCTTGTCCAACATCAACTCTTTTAGCATGTCATACTTAGTGTGTGCTCACAATCATAAAAGATGTCCAAGATAATATATTTGTATGTGAAACCTCTCTTTCCTTATCACTTCCTATTAATTGCAACGATGACCAAAACTATGTTTGTCAACTCTCAACAACCTTTATGCCTCATACTTTTTATGTGTGAAGTCATTATTATCCATAAGATCAATATGAACTCTTTTATTCTTTTTATTCTTTCTACTTTCTCAAGATCATGGCAAGATAGCAAATCCCTTGACCCAACACTACTCTTTATTATAGATAGCTCGAGACTCGATTACATAAAGAGATCACAAAGCAAAACTCACAACTAATTGATACTAAAACTTCAATCTACTAGATCAAGATACTACTAAAAGGATCGAACTAAGTAAAACGGTGAAGATAGGAGTGTGATGGTGATACGATACCGGGGCACCTCCCCCTAACTTGGTAGTTGCCAAGGGGAGTGCCCATACCCATGTGGTTATGTCCTCGGAGGTGGTGAAGTAGGAGTTATTGATGATGTAGGCTTGTCGTCCATCTTCCAAGGCATAGGCTCACCATCATAGAGGGATGATCGAGTCTCTGGGATCCTTAAATCTGCAGCCAAACTCATCCTCTTGAATCTATATTCATACTCACAATTTTGGTTTTGCAAGTCATAGATCTGGGCTTGGAGGTGCTCGATTTTCTCTTGAAGCTTGAAGATGGTCTCCCCAATGACCTTGGCGTCTAGCTTGCGGTTGTTGGTGAACTCCATGATCATCATTTGGTTGGCATTGAGTCCACGCTCCACCATCCCTTGGCACTTGAAAACTTGTTGCTCCAGGGCTTCGAGCTTTGTCTCCATGCTTCCGGTACGCCTTGGTCCCTCCACATCGCGGATGTGCAGCAGCCCATCACGCATCTCAATGGTTTGAGGGTGTTGCAGCACCTCCACGAGATAGCGGTTGATAACCCTCTCGAAAAACTTGTCCTTGGTAGCGCTTGGAGACGTCATGATGCTCTAGATCTGTCAGAAAAATAGCTTGAAACAAAAACAGAGGATATTTGCGTGATACGGTGGTGAAAGCCTTCGGGAGATTATATAATGAATTTTTACCGACCAAAATAAGTAACGTGCAAGAAAACAGAGTCCGGGAGGCACACGAGGTTGCCACGAGACAGGGGGCGCGCCCAGGAAGGGTGGGCACGCCCTCCACCCTCGTGGAGGCCTCGTGCCCTTCCCGGATTACTTCGTTCTTCCTAAAATTCTTAAATATTCCAAAACGGATAAAAATTTCCATTAGAATTATTTTGGAGTCGGTTTACTTACCGTACCACATACCTATTCCTTTTCGGAGTTTGGAACGTTCTGGAAAGTGTTCCTTATGTATTCCTCCGGGGTTACGGTCTCAACAATATTAGTTTCAACATTGATAGGATTACCTGAGATATAATGTTTAATTCTTTGGTCGTTCACCACCCTCGGACTTGTGCCTTCGAAGTTGTTGATTTTTATGGCACTGGAAGAATAGACCTCCTCGATAACGTAAGGACCTTCCCATTTAGAGAGAAGTTTTCCTGCAAAAAAATCTTAAACGAGAGTTGAATAATAACACGTAATCACATACGTTAAACTCACGCTTTTGTATCCTTTTGTCATGCCAGCGTTTGACTTTTTCTTTGAATAGCTTGGCATTCTCATAGGCCTGGGTTCTCCATTCATCAAGTGAGTTGATATCAAATAACCTCTTCTCACCGACAAGTTTGAAGTCATAGTTGAGCTCTTGAATAGCCAAATATGCTTTATGTTCAAGTTCAAGAGGTAAGTGACATGCTTTTCCATAAACCATCTTATACGGAGACATACCCATAGGATTTTTGTATGCAGTTCTATAGGCCCATAATGCATCATCAAGTTTTTTGGACCCATTCTTTCTAGATCTATTGACAGTCTTTTGCAAAATTAATTTGAGCTCTCTATTGCTCAACTCTACTTGACCACTAGACTGCGGGTGATAAGGGGATGCAATTCTATGATTAACATCAGACTTAGCAAGCATCTTACGGAAAGCACCATGAATAAAATGTGAACCACCATCAGTCATAAGATATCTAGGGACTCGAAACCTCGGAAAATTAACTTATTTAAGCATCTTAATAGAGGTGTTATGATCAGCACTACTAGTTGGAATAGCTTCTACCCACTTAGTAGCATAATCAATAGCAACTAAAATATGTGTGTAACCATTAGAGGCAGGAAAAGGTCCCATATAATCAAAGCCCCAGACATCAAACGGTTCAATAACAATAGAATAATTCATAGGCATTTCTTGACGTCTACTAATATTACCAACCCTTTGACATTCATCACAAGATAAGACAAATTTACGAGCATCTTTGAAGAGAGTAGGCCAATAAAAACCAGACTGCAATACCTTATGTGCAGTTCTATCTCCAACGTGGTGTCCTCCATATGATTCAGAGTGACACTTGCATTGGATCTGTTCCTGTTCATGCTCAGGTACACAACATCTAATAACACCATCTAATCCTTCTTTATAAAGGTGTGGGTCATCCCAGAAGTAATGCCTTAAATCATAAAAGAACTTTTTCTTTTGCTGGTATGTGAAACTAGGTGGTATAAATTTTGCAACAATGTAATTAGCATAATCAGCATACTAAGGAGCAGTACGAGAAGCATTAACGACCGCTAATTGTTCATCAGGAAAGCTATCATCAATAGGAAGTGGGTCATCAAGAACATTCTCTAACCTAGACAAGTTGTCTGCAACGGGGTTCTCGGCTCCCTTTCTATCAATAATATGCAAATCAAATTCTTGGAGAAAGAGAACCCATCTAATGAGTCTAGGCTTAGCATCTTTCTTTTCCATAAGATATTTAGTAGCAGCATGATCAGTGTGAATAGTAACTTTGGAATCAACAATATAAGGTCTAAACTTATCACATGCAAACACAACTGCTAAAAACTCTTTTTCAGTAGTAGCATAATTTCTTTGGGCAGTATCAAGAGTCTTACTAGCATACCGGATAACATTCAATTTCTTATCAACTCTTTGCCCTAGAACAGCACCTACAGCATAATCACTAGCATCACACATAATTTCAAAAGGTAAATTCCAATCAGGTGGCTGAACAATAGGTGAAGTGATCAAAGCTTTCTTAAGTATTTCAAATGCTTCTACACATTCATCATCAAAGACAAAAGGAATATCTTTTTGCAATAAATTAGTCAGAGGCCTAGAGATTTTAGAAAAGTCCTTAATGAACCTCCTATAAAACCGGCACGACCAAGGAAACTTCTTATACCTTTCATGTCCTTGGGACATGGCATCTTTTCAATAGCATCAACTTTAGCTTTATCAACTTCAATACCTCTCTCAGAAATCTTATGCCCCAAGACAATGCCTTCATTAACCATAAAGTGACACTTTTCCCTATTCAAGACGAGACTAGTGTCTTCGCATCTCTGAAAAACTCAATCAAGGTTGCTAAAGCAATCATCAAAGGAGGATCCATAAACGGAGAAATCATCCATGAATACCTTACAAATCTTTTCACAAAAGTCAGAGAATATAGCCATCATGCATCTTTGAAAGGTAGGAGGTGCATTACATAAACGAAAAGGCATACATCTATAAGCAAAAGTACCGAAAGGGCAAGTAAAAGTAGTTTTTGGTTGATCCCCCGCTGACACAGGTATCTGAGAGAAACTAGAATAACCATCTAGAAAGCAGAAATGTGTGTGTTTGGATAGTCTTTCTAGCATTTGATCAATAAAAGGTAAAGGGTAATGATCTTTGTTAGTAGCTTTATTTAATTGAGGATCTTTGTTAGGATTCAATCGTCGTTGAGGATCTCTAACTAGTTTGGCACCTTCCTCCAATTTAATTTTGTGTTGGCATACCGTGGGACTAATGCCCTTGAGATCATCTAGAGTATATCCGATAGCAGCGCGGTGCTTCTTCAGAGTTTTCAGTAATCTTTCTTCTTCTTGTTCTGAAAGGTTAGCACTAATAATAACATGATATATTTCCTTTTCATCAAGATAAGCATACTTAAGATTATCAGGTAATGGTTTAAGCTCAAACATGGGATCACCCTTGGGTGGAGGGGGATCCCCTAGAATTTCAACGGGTATGTTGTGTTTCAGAATAGGTTCCTGTTGAAGGAACACTTCATCTATTTCCCTTCTTTCATTCATAAACATATCATTTTCATGGTCTAGCAAATATTGTTCTAATGGATTAGTAGGAGGCACGGCAATAGAAGCAAGACCAATAATCTCATCCTTACTAGGTGATTCTTTATCATGGGGTTGTCTATGAGACATATCCCCTATGCCAATTTCAACAATATCCTTTGTGCAATCAATCCTAGCATTAACAGTATTCAAAAAGGGTCTACCAAATATAATGGGATAAAAGTCATCTTGTGGGGAACCAAGAACAAGAAAATCAGCAGGATATTTAACCTTCCCACACAAGACTTCAACATCTCTAATAATCCCAAATGGCTTAATAGTATCCCTATTGGCAAGCTTAATAGTAACATCTATATCTTCCATTTCAGCGGGTGCAATATCATGCATAATTTCTTTATATTAGTCATAGGGTATTCCACTAGCACTAGCACCCATATCACATAAGCCATGATAACAATGATCCCCTATTTTAACAGAAATAACAGACATGCCTACAACTGGTCTATGTATCTTAGCATCGGGTCTAGCAATATTAAGAGTCTCACCACAGAAATAAATAACATGCCCATCTAAATCATCATCCAAGAGATCTTTAACCATAGCAATACTAGGTTCAACTTTGATTTGCTCAGGAGGTGTATAAGTCCTAGTACTAATCGTACGAACAACAGTCGAAGTTTTAGCATGATCCTTTATCCTAACAGGAAAAGGAGGTTTCTCAACATAAGTAGTAGGAACAATAGGATCACTATAAGTGACAGTCTTTTCTTCAACTGTAATAGGTGCAACTACTTTTACTTCAATGGGAGGATTATATTTAAACCACTTCTCCTTAGGGAGATCAACGTGAGTCGCAAAAGATTCACAAAAAGCAGCTACTATCTCAGAGTCAAGTCCATACTTAGCGCTAAATCCACAAAAAGCATTGGTACCCATAAAAGATTTAACACAATCAAACTTAAGTGTTATACCTGACTCCTTACCATCGTCAGAACCCCAATCTTGAGAGTTGCGTTTAATTCTTTCCAATAAGTCCCAGTTGAATTCAATAGTCTTCATCATATAAGAACCAGCACTGGAAGTATCGAGCATGTTGCGATCATTGGGAGAAAGCCGAGCATAAATTTTTTCAATAATCATCTCTCTGGAGAGCTCATGATTGGGGCATGAATATAACATTGACTTAAGCCTCCCCCAATCTTGAACGATGCTTTCTCCTTCGCGAGGCCAGAAATTATATATGTAATTACGATCACGATGAACAAGATGCATAGGATAGAACTTCTGGTGATATTCCAACTTTAATCGTTTATAATTCCAAGATCCCGTATCATCACATAGCCTATACCATGTCAATGCATCTCCCTTCAAAGATAAAGGGAAGACCTTCCTTTTGACAACATCATTGGGAATACCTGCAAGCTTAAAAAATCCACAAATTTCATCCACAAAGACAATGTGTAAATCGGGCTGCAATGTTCCATCTCCTGCAAAGGGATTAGCTAGCAGTTTCTCTAACATACCCGAAGGAATCTCAAAGTAAATATTTTTCAGTAGGTTCAGTAGGTTGAGCAGCAACTCTTTTCTCTTCTAGTCGGGGTGAAGATACCCCGAACAAGCCCCTCAAAGGATTAGTTTCCATAGTAACAAGTGACAGAAAATTTCAGCACACTATATAAATGTTTCCTTACCAAGTTCCACTCACCAAAGGCGCTTCACTCCCCGACAACGGTGCTAGAAAAGAGTCTTGATGACCCACAAGTATATGGGATCTAACGTAGTCCTTTCGATAAGTAAGAGTGTCGAACCCAACGAGGAGCAGAAGGAAATGACAAGCGGTTTTCGGCAAGGTTTTCTCTGCAAGCACTGAAATTGTAGGTAATAGATAGTTTTGTGATAAGATAAATTGTAACGAGTAACAAGCAATGAAAGTAAAGAAAGTGCAGCAAGGTGGCCCAATCCTTTGTAGCAAAGGAAAATCCTGGACAATTTCTTATAATGAGAAAAGAGCTCCCGAGGACACATGGGAATTATCGTCAAGCTAGTTTTCATCAAGCTCATATGATTCGCGTTCGGTACATTGATAATTTGATATGTGGGTGGACCGGTGCTTGGGTACTGCCCTTACTTGGACAAGCATCCCACTTATGATTAACCCCTATTGCAATCATCCGCAACTACAGAAGAAGTATTAAGGTAAACCTAACCACAACATTATACATATGGATCTAAATCAGCCCCTTACGAAGCAACACATAAACTAGGGTTTAAGCTTCTGTCACTTTAGCAACCCATCATCTACTTATTACTTCCCAATGCCTTCCTCTAGGCACAAATAATGGTGAAGTGTCATGTAGTCGACGTTCACATAACACCACTAGAGGAAAGACAACATACATCTCATCAAAATATCGAACGAATACCAAATTCACATGAGTACTAATAGCAAGACTTGACCCATGTCCTATGGAACAAACATAACTACTCACAAAGCATATTCATGTTCATAATCAGAGGAGTAATAATATGCATTAAGGATCTGAACATATGATCTTCCACCAAGTAAACCAATTAGCATCAACTACAAGGAGTAATCAACACTACTAGCAACCCATAGGTACCAATTTGTGGTTTTGATACAAGATAGGATACAAGAGATGAACTAGGGTTTTGAGAGGAGATGGTGCTGGTCAAGATGTTGATGGAGATTGACCCCCTCCCGATGAGAGGATCGTTGGTGATGACGATGGTGATGATTTCCCCCTCCCGGAGGGAAGTTTCCCCTGCAGAACAGCTATGTCGGAGCCCTAGATTGGTTCTACCAAGGTTCCGCCTCATGGCGGCGGAGTTTCGTCCCATAAGCTTGCCTCTGATTTTTTCCAGGGTAAAAGCCTTCATATAGCATAAGATGGGCACTGGAGGGCCAACAGGGGGCCCAGGAGACAGGGGCGCACGCCGAGTAGGGGTGGGCGCGCCCCCCACCCTCCTGGCCAGGGTGTGGGCCCCCTCTGGTGTTTTCTTCGCTCAATAATTCTTATTAATTCCAAAACTAACTTCCATGGAGTTTCAGTATTTTTGGAGATGTGCAGAATAGGTTTCCAATATTTGCTCGTTTTCCAGCTAGAATTCCAGCTGCCGGCATTCCCCCTCTTCATGGTAATCCTTGTAAAATAAGAGAGAATAGCCATAAGTATTGAGATATAATGTGTAATAACAGCCCATAATGCAATAAATATTGATATAAAAGCATGGTGCGAAATGGACGTATCACTCCTCCATCCATAACCCCTCCTCCCTGCTACATTTTGATTTAGTAGGCTAGTTGATTTAGTAGGCTAGTTGATTTACTTGATTTAGAACATTTTGATTTAGTTGATTTAGTATGCTAGTTGACTTAGTAGGCTAGTTGACTTAGTTGATTTAGTAGGCTAGTTGACTTAGTTGATTTAGTATCCACCATTTTATTGGTATTTTTTCTGTACATGGATAGCTAGATGCTTTTGTTTGTTTGTAATAACTTATTTTTTGGCAAAATGCAGGTGCCAATTTAGTTAAATTTGCCACTTGTTTTTAATCAATTATCTTAGGCAATAGGGGCCAAATTAGATGAAATGTCTTGGTAGGTGGTACCCTGATTTGTTAAATATTTGTGAAAAGTTTTTTCAGCAATAGGTGCCACCGAAATGCTTTCGTAGGTGGTTCCTTGTCATCTAATATGTTACTAGATCTAATATGCTTTGGTAGGATTATAATTGTCCATCAAATTGCTTCCCGCGGAAGAACCAAAAATATCACATGCTACTATTTGTCTTTCCTGTGAAGTGGATAATTAATCCTTTGCTCATATTGCTTTAGAAAAATGCTGCCAGCACCACCACCACCATGTCGACTGTGCAAGTGAAGGTGCACCAACAGCCTTGCAACTAGCAAGCTGTTTGGCATCTACTTCCAGCCGAGTTTTCGTCATGCGGCGGTAAGAAATTAGATGAAATGTAACAACTATTTTTTTAGTATTGGCATTACTGCATTTTGTCATTTTGCTTTTTTACACAGATCGTCCCATGGAATGTGAGGTTGAAATTCAACAAGCTGATAGGAGACACTATGACATTTGAGGCTCCTGGGGGGCCGTACACTTAGGAGGTCGAGAAAGGACGCAATATGTCGCAGATTGGAATAGAGGGAGTACTAACTAATACCTATAATGCTTTATGAAATTGATATGTAGTAGTACCTAGTATCTGGAAATTGCAGTTTATTGAAATTGAAACTGGGTAGGAAGCCAGCGGGAAATGATGAAACACATAGCAGTAGCGTGGTACTAGGAAAGCGATGCAGCTAACTTATAGTAGCATCTTCTGGAAAAGCGCCGCTGATATAGTCGATAGTAGTAGCGAGGATTCAAACCGCGCTACTATTAACAGTTAGCTTAGCGCCTTATTAGTAGTGCGGCTGCCCACGCTACTTATAGCCTCAAAACCCGCGCTAATACTAGGGTTTTCCATAGTAGTGAATAAATATCGATATAAAAGCATGATGCAAAATGGATGTATCAACTCCCCCAAGCTTAGACCTCGCTTGTCCTCAAGCGGAAGGCGATAACGATAAATATGTCCACATGTTTAGAGATAGAGGTGTCGATAAAATAAAATACGGACATGTGTGCATCATGATCATTCTTATAACAACAACACACACACACACAACACACACACACACACACACACACATATATATATGTATATATATATATATATATATATATATATAAAACTATAATCTCAGTCACTGAAGCAATTGCAATTTATCATAACATCGGAAAGAGTCCATATAAGAGCTTTTCAGCAAGTCCACATACTCAATTATCATTTAGTCTTTCACAATTGCTAACACTCACACAATACTTATGTGTATGGAGTTTTAATCGGACACAGAGAAAGATAGGGGCTTATAGTGTTGCCTCCCAACCTTTTACCTCAAGGGTAATGTCAACAATAATGATTCAAGTTAACTTACATCCAATTGGATATATATATATATATATATATATATATATATATATATATATATATATATATATATATATATAGTCCTAATTATGTGTGTCGCTCCAACCTCCTCGGTCGCTAATTACTGAAGGTAAAACCTTACGGAAAAAATAGTAATGCGTCTTTTTTTTGTTACGATCCGTGGTGGTTCACCTGCGTTCCGCAACTACGTCACTAATTATTGGCAGTAAAGGGGGCCGAGGAAATGGTAACACCACTAGAAGCTTTACTGGGTCCACGCAGGTATTATAACTAAGTACGGTAATAGTTTAGGAAATGTATAGTAACCATTACTGTCTGCCACACACTAGTACTCCATGCTCCAATGTAAAGTAATTTGGGCACATGGTAATGCTACAACTAAAATGATGCCAGTTCTAGTAATTGCTTGGGAATAGTACCTATAGGGTTTTCTTTGGTAAATTCAATAGTAAAATAATATATACATCAAACCAAAATTTTATCAAGACTGTACAATATAGTAATTGTTAATCTAGTAAGAAACTGGGACTTATGGCTGCATGCATCGATTTATGCAGAGGCAGGGGGTATCCTCCTTTTCAAAAAAGAAGAAGAAAAGAAACTGAGACTTGGATTAAAATGAGTTAGTTCTAGCAATTTTACCCAGTAATTGTATAGAACATCTAGTAATTGTTCCAATTAATAACAGTTTATTGAGATGGAGTAACAAATATGATATGAAATGATCTTGCTAAAAAAATCTGATACTAAATGGATTACTAGAATAAGTATTTGGTGTTACCCTACTGATATACTCCCTCTCTCTCTCAGTTTACAAGGCATGCGCGTACCCCTAAGTCATCAATTTGACCAACTTAATACAAGTCATATATTACAAAAAATATATCAATATAAACTTCAGATGCTCTATTTTCAAAAGATATAATTTTTGTGTTATATAGTTTATATTGGGGTGGTTAAATTGGCAACCTAGGTATACGCGTAGGACTTGTAAAATGAGACGGAGGGAGTACGTAATATGATAATTTTATCATGGCTCATTAATTACGTGCCAATTGCTACTGGCTGCCGGATAGGTAGTAATCACAGTACCATTTGCACATTACTAATTACTAGAGATATCCTTTCATTACTAGGGAGCTACGCTAGTGACGTTAAGATTTATGCTCCACAGCGAAGGCCAAATCCATTACTACAATCTGCCCACACATTACGATGGATTTATCACCCGCATTGGGAAGCACATGGACCCGAAAAATAATTAGCACGTGGGGTGGGGTGTGTGTGGCTGGTTCGGTCGGGCGCTGGGCGGAGCGTACAATTAGTTATAGTACGCTCAGACTCAGTTTAGTGGACCTATATATATATATATATATATATATATATATATATATATATATATATATATATATATATATATATATCAGGATCTTTCCAACACAATGTGCTTGCCAAAGGATAAAATGTAAAAAGGAAAGGTGAAGATCACCATGACTCTTGCATAAGGAATAAGACAAAAGTAAAAGATAGGCCCTTAGCAGAGGGAAGCAGAGGTTGTCATGCGCTTTCATGGTTAGATGCACGAAATCTTAATGCAAAAGAACATAACTTTATATTGCCACTTTTGGTATGGACCTTTATTATGCAGTCTGTCGCTTTTATTTCTTCCACATCACAAGATCATATAAATCTTATTTTCTCCACACTAATAAATCATACATATTTAAAGAACAATTTTTATTGCTTGCACCGATGACAACTTACTTGAAGGATCTTACTCAATCCATAGGTAGATATGGTGGACACTCATGGCAAAACTGGTTTTGAGGGTATTCAGAAGCACAAGTAGTATCTCTACTTGGTGCAAATAATTTGGCTAGCATGAGAGGGAAAGGCAAGCTCAACATGTTGGATGATCCATGACAATATACTATATTTCAGATATAAGAAAACATAACCCATTACATTGTCTTCCTTGTCCAACATCAACTCTTTAACATGTCATATTTTAATGAGTGCTCACAATCATAAAAGATGTCTAAGATATATTATTTATATGTGAAAACCTCTCTTTCTTTATTACTTCCTATTAATTGCACCGATGACCAAAACTGGGTCTGTCAACTCTTAACAACTTTTATTCATCATACCCTTTATGTGAAGTCATTACTCTCCATAAGATCAATATGATCTCTTTTTATCTATTTTTATTCTTTCTCTTTTCTTTAATTCCCTCGAGATCATAGCAAGATAATCAAGCCCTTGACTCAACACTAATCTTTATTATATAGCTCACGGACTCAATTACATAGAAGGATCATAAAGCAAAACTCAAAACTAAATCACACTAAAACTTTATTCTACTAGATAAAGATATTACGAAAATGATCAAACTAAGAAAAATGGCAAAGATAGGAGTGTGATGGTGATACGATACCGGGGCACCTCCCCCATGCTTGGCAATTGCCAAGGGGAGTGCCCATATCTATGTGATTATGTGTCCTTCTTCGGAGGTGGTGATGACGGAGTTGTTGATGATGTAAATTGTGCTTTCAGCTTCTTCATATTGTAATTGAGGAGAGAAATTTCCTCCTTTAAATCATCGACCTCTGATTCCAGAATCAAGATCTTGTCACATAAATCCCCTTTGCTTTTCTGCCGAAAATGAGAAGGAATAGATCCGTTGTTAGATAGTTTAGCCCTCTTAGGAAGACTAGACTTCTTGAACCTCACGTGCATATCCCCAGGTTGAGGTAGAGGGACATCCTCGTCCTCCAAACTTGAATCATTGATCCTCATCAAATGAGCATCCTCCTCCTCATCCGTAGTTCGACCACAAGGAGATAAATCCCCATAAGTCTTTGGGTCAGCAATGAGATGGGGGACATAGCTCTCTCCGTCGGAATCCTGAGATGACATCTTGCTCTAAATCTGCTACAGAAACAACTAGAAACAAAAAAAGAGGATATTTGCGTGATACGTTGGTCAAAACCTTCGGGATATTATATAGTGAATTTTTACCAACCAAAAGAAGTATCATGCAAGAAAACGGAGTCCGGAGAGCGCACGGGGTGCCCATAAGGCAGGGGGCACGCCCAGGAGGGTAGGACATGCCTCCCACCCTTGTGGAAGCCTCGTGTCCTTCCCGAACTACTTATTATTTTCCTATTTTCTTGAATATTCCAAAACAGAAAAAAATTACCATTTGAACTATTTTGGAGTCGGTTTACTTACTGTATCACGTACCTATTCCTTTTTAGAGTCTGAAACAGTCTGGAAAGTGTCTCTTATGTATTCCTCCGGGGTTACGGCTTCAATAACATTAGTTTCAACATTTATAAGATTACCTGAGATATAATTTTTGATTCTTTGATCGTTCACACCCTTTGGATTTGTGCCTTCGAAGTTGTTGATTTTTATGGCACCAGAATTATAGACCTCCTCGACAATGTAAGGACCTTCCCATTTAGAGAGAAGTTCTCCCGCAAAAGATCTTAAACGAGAGTTGAATAGCAACACATAATCACCTATATTAAACTCACGCTTTTGTATCCTTTTGTCATGCCATCTTCTAACCTTTTCCTTCAACAGTTTGGCATTCTCATAGGCCTGGGTTCTCCATTCATCAAGTGAGCTAATGTCAAATAGCCTCTTTTCACCGGCAAGTTTGAAATCATAATTGATCTCTTTAATAGCCCAATATGCCTTATGTTCTAGTTCAAGAGGTAAGTGACATGCTTTTCCATAAACCATTTTATACGGAGACATACCCATAGGATTTTTATATGTAGTTCTATAGGCCCATAATGCATCATCAAGTTTCTTGGACCAATTGTTTCTAGATCTATTCACAGTCATTTGCAAAGTTAATTTGAGATCTCTATTACTCAATTATACTTGACCACTAGACTGTGGGTGATACGGAGATGCAATTTTATGATTAACATCATATTTAGAAAGCATTTTATGAAAGGCACCATGAATAAAATGTGAACCACCATCAGTCATTAAATATCTAGGGACTCCAAACCTCGGAAAAATAACTTCTTTAAGCATCTTAATAGAGGTGTTATGATCAGCACTACTAGTTGGAATAGCTTCTACCCACCTAGTAACGTAATCAACATCAACTAAAATATGTGTATATCTGTTAGAGGAAGGAAACGGTCCCATATAATCAAATCCCCAAACATTAAATGGTTCAATAACAAGTGAATAATTCATAGGCATTTCTTGGCATCTGCTAATATTACCAATTCTTTGACATTCATCAGAAGATAAGACAAACTTACGGGCATCTTTGAAGAGAGTAGGCCAATAAAAACCGGATTGCAATACCTTATGTGCAGTCCTATCTCCAGTGTGGTGTCCGCCATAAGCTTTGAGTGACACTTGCGTAGGATCTATTCCTGTTCATGCTCAGGTATACAACGTCTAATAACACCATCTACTCCTTCTATATAAAGGTGTGGGTCATCCTAGAAATAATGTCTTAAATCATAGAAAAACTTTTTCTTTTGCTGGTATGTGAAACTAGGTGGTATAAATTTGGAAACAATGTAATTAGCATAATCAGCATACCATGGAGCAGTATGAGAAGCATTTATGATAGCCAATTGTTCATCAGGAAAGCTATCATCAATAGGTAGTGGGTCATCAAGAACATTCTCTAACCTAGACAAGTTGTCTGCAACGGGGTTCTCAGCTCGCTTTCTACCAATAATATGTAAATCAAATTCTTGTAGCAAGAGAACCCATCTAATAAGTCTAGGTTTAGCATCTTTCTTTTCCATAAGGTATTTAATAGCAGCATGATCAGTGTGAACAGTTACTTTAGAATCAACAATATAAGGTCTAAACTTATCACAAGCAAATACGACTGCTAAAAATTCCTTTTCAGTAATAGCATAATTTCTTTGGGTATTCTCTAGAGTTTTACTAGCATATTGAATAACATTTAATTTCTTATCAACTCTTTGCCCTAAAACAACACCTACGGCATAATCACTAGCATCACACGTAATTTCAAAAGGTAAATTCCAATCAGGTGGTTGAACAATAGGTGCAGAAATCAAAGCTTTCTTAAGTATTTCAAATGCTTCGACACAATCATCATCAAAGACAAAATCTATATCTTTTTGTAGTAGATTAGTCAAAGGCCGAGAAATTTTTGAGAAGTCCTTAAGGAACCTCCTATAAAAACCGGCATGACCAAGAAAACTTCTTATACCTTTGATGTCCTTAGGACACATCATCTTTTCAATAGCATCAACTTTAGCTTTATCAACTTCAATACCTGTTTCAGAAATTTTATGTCCCAAGACAATGCCTAGATTAACCATAAAGTGGCATTTCTCCCAAATTCAAGACAAGATTAGTTTCTCCACATCTCTACAAAATTCGATCAAGGTTGCTCAAGAAATCATCAAAAGAGGATCCATAACCGGAGAAATCATCCATGAAAACCTTACAAATCTTTTCACAAAAGTAAGAGAATATAGCCACATGCATCTTTGAAAGGTAGTAGGTGCATTACATAAACCAAAAGGCATACATCTATAAGCAAAAGTATCGAAAGGGCAAGTAAAAGTGGTCTTTTCTTGATCCTCAGCTGACACATGTATTTGAGAGAAACCAGAGTAACCATCTAGAAAGCAAAAATGTGTATGTTTGGATAATCTTTCTAGCATTTAATCAATAAAGGCAAAGGGTAATGATCCTTTTTAGTAGCTTTATTTAGTTTGCGGAAATCAATTACCATCCTATAACATGTAATAATTCTTTGCGGGATCAATTCATCTTTATCATTAGGAACGACAGTAATACCTCCCTTCTTAGGGACACAATGGACAGGATTTACCCACTGACTATCAGCAACGTGATAAATTATACCTGCCTCAAGGAGCATTAATATTTCCTTTCTTACCACTTCTTTCATCTTAGGATTTAGCCATCATTGGTGATCAATAACTGGTTTCGCATCTTTCTCCAAATTTATTTTGTTTTCACATAAAGTGGGACTAATGCCCTTAAGATCATCAAGAGTATATCCTATAGCAGCACGGTGCTTCTTCAGAGTTTTCAATAATTTCTCTTCCTCCTTCTCTGAAAGGTTAGCACTAATAATAACAGGATATATATTCTTTTCATCAAGATACGCATATTTACGAGTATCAGGTAATGGTTTAAGCTCAAACACGGGATCACCCTTGGGTGGAGGAGGATCCCCTAGGATTTCAACAGGCAAGTTGTGTTTCAGAATAGGTCCCTGTTTAAAGAATACTTCATCTATTTCCCTTCTTTCATTCATAAACATATCATTTTCATGGTCGAGCAAATATTGTTCTAAAGGATCATTAGGAGGCACAACAATAGAAGCAAGACCAATTATTTCATCTTTACTAGGCAATTCCTCATCACGGTGTTGTCTACTAAATTTAGCAAAATTAAACTCATGAGACATGTCACCCAAACCAATAGTAACAACATCCTTTTCGCAGTCTATCCTAGCATTAACAATGTTGAAGAAGGGTCTACCAAATATAATGGGACAAAAGCTATCTTGTGGGGAACCAAGAACAAGAAAATCAGCAGGATATTTAACCTTCCAACACAAGACTTCAACATCTCTAACAATCCCAATCGGTGAAATAGTATCTCTATTGGCAAGCTTAATGGTAACATCGATATCTTCTATCTCAGCAGGTGCAATATCATGCATAATTTCTTCATATAAAGAATGATGTATTGCACTAGCACTAGCACCCATATCACACAAGCCATGATAACAATGATCTCCTATTTTAACAGAAATAACAGGCATGCCTACCACAATCCTGGACAAACTCTTATATAGAGAAAAGCGCTCACGAGGACACATGGGAATTATTGTCAAGCTAGTTTTTATCACGCTCATATGATTCGCGTTCGTTACTTTGATAATTTGATATGTGGGTGGACCGGTGCTTGGGTGCTGTCCTTCCTTGGACAAGCATCCCACTTATGATTAACCCCTATTGCAAGCATCCGCAACTATAAAAGAAGTATTAAGGTAAACCTAACCATAGCATGAAACATATGGATCCAAATCAGCCCCTTACGAAGCAACACATAAACTAGGGTTTAAGCTTCTGTCACTCTAGTAGCCCATCATCTACTTATGACTTCCCAATGCCTTCCTCTAGGACCAAACAATGATGAAGTGCCGTGTAGTCGATGTTCACATAACACCACTAGAGGAGAAACAACATACATCTCATCAAAATATCGAACGAATACGAAATTCACATGACTACTTATAGCAAGACTTCTCCCATGTCCTCAGGAACAAACGTAACTACTCACAAATCATATTCATGTTCATAATCAGAGGGATATTAATATGCATAATGGATCTGAACATATAATCTTCCACCAAATAAACCAACTAGCATCAACTACAAGGAGTAATCAACACTACTAGTAACCCACATGTACCAATCTGAGGTTTGGATACAAAGATTGGCTACAAGAGATGAACTAGGGTTTTAGAGGAGATGGTGCTGGTGAAGATGTTGATGGATATTGAACCCCTCCTGATGAGAGGATCGTTGGTGATGACGATGGCGATGATTTCCCCCTCCCGGAGGGAAGTTTCCCCGGCAGAACAACTCTGTCAGAGCCCTAGATTGGTTCCGCCTCGTGGCGGCGGAGTCTCTTCCCGAAAGCTTGCTTATGATTTTTTTCAGGGTAGAAGACACCATATAGGTAAATATGGGCACTGGAGGCCTGCCAGAGGGACCACGAGGCAATGGGGCGCGCCTAGGGGGGTAGGGCGCGCCCCCACCCACGTGACCAGGGTGTGAGCCCCTCCGGTATTTTCTTCACTCAGTATTTTTTATAAATTCCAAAAATGAGTCCTGTGAAGTTTCAGGACTTTTGGAGCTGTGCAGAATAGGTGTGTAATATTTGCTCCTTTTCCAACCCAGAATTGCAGCTGCCGGCATTCTCCCTCTTCATGTAAACCTTGTAAAATAAGAGAGAATATGCATAAGTATTGTGACATAATGTGTAATAACAGCCCATAATGCCATAAATATCGATATAAAATCATGATGCAAAATGGATGTATCAGGCTCTACGACGGCTGGATGAACATTTCATCGACCCCACTAGGGTTTCTGGAATATTGGGGTATTTATAGAGCAAAGAGGCGGTCCCGGGGGCACCCGAGGTGGGCACAACTCACCAGGGCGCGCCTGGGCCTCCTGGCTCGCCCTGGTCGGTTGTGCCTCCCTCGGGGCACCCCCAGGCGCAGCCAAGGCCCGTTGTGTTCCTTCTGGTCAATAAAAATTCTCCGTAAAGTTTCGGGGCATTTGGATTCCGTCTGATATTGATTTCGTGCGATGTAAAAAACATGCAGGAAACAACAACTGACACTTGGCACTTTGTCAATAGGTTAGTACCAAAAAATGATATAAAATGATTATAAAACATCCAAGATTGATAATATAACAGCATGGAACAATCAAAAATTATAGATACGTTGGAGATGTATCAGTGTTTGAAATTCATTCCCATTTCTTGCATGGGACCTAAGCATGCACCGAAGGACACATATTTGATTTTGCAACCAATTTATATGCACTGGAGCATGTGCATGTAGTTCAAATTTGAATTGTGCACATAAAATGCCTAGAAAACCCAGTTAATGTATAAAAATGTCCAAACGAACCCCAAAAAGTTCCACAATTAAACACAACACTCCTGTTGTTCTATGTTGACACTAGAAATTTTTTCTAAGCAATAAGAGGCAACATATATCGTTTCGTTCCCAAAGGTGGCACGTTCCCTACCGAAACCATCACGCTTGTTGTGAGAAGCTATGGTTTGGGAGAAGCTTATACCCAAACCTGCCCCAAATGGGACAAATATTTTACCACAACATGTTGATGCCACTCCATGATAGGTTGCCAAGTATATCAGACGAGTTTTGGATTTACTAGAATTTAAAAACCAAATATATCAATGCTTGCGGCCGAGTGACGGTGGCTGGGTGTTTGACATTCATTCCCATTTCTTGCATGGGACCTAAGCATGCAACCAAGGACACATATTCGGTTTTTCAACCAGTTTATATGTAGTGGAGCATGTGCATGTAGTTCAAATTTGAATTATACACCTGAAATGCCTACAAAACCAAGTTAATGTATAAAAACGTCCAAACGAACCCAGAATAATTCCAATTTTTTTGACGACACACCAATAGTTGGATGTTCACTTCAGATAAAAGTTCTAGCAATTCAAACACCATGCTTTGCAGCTGTGACCCCATTGCATAATTCAAATCAAGACGAAAAATCATGTAGATCGCACACAGTTTATTATCACCAACCGTGTGAGATGCAGCAGAAAATATCTTGGAGCATCGTCGGTGCATAGTACGCCTATGGCTTACGCAAGAAGGTGCGTCGGCTACAGTCCACATCCGGCGTGTCAAGCACACTAGCTCACTCCCCAAATCCCATTTCACTGTTCAATCGTCGCTGGTGAAAGATGGGGACGTGGACCCGCGTCGTGACGGCTACTTCGGCGGCCCACTCCGGTGAGAGCGCGGCCGCAGCCGCTAGGCGCGTGCTAACAAGCTTCGTGAGGGCGACTGCAATCTGTGTCTGGGCGGCCAAGGCAGCCCAAATGGCCGCTGTTGCTTCTCAGGCGCGTGGCAGCAACATCTGCCTCGGGGATAGCAACTAGCGAGAGCAGCACAACAGTTGTCCGTTCCGCAGCGGCGGCCTTAGCCCTAATGGAGGCCGCCACCACCATGTCGAGGCCGTCCACGCCCAGCTCGTGGCGGTCACAGCACAAATTGGAGGAAGCTTCTCCGACAATGGTCGGCAACCCATGGCCGAAGAGTTGGCAATCGCTGAGCGAGTTCGAGCAGCCATCCGTTCCTGCATGACATACCTTGCCACGACGGAGCCCGACAAAGCCCAGATCACAGCCGCCCACGCCCACCTCATGGCGGCCTATTCCAAAGATATGGCGGACGCGGATGGTGATATGCTTGCCGAGTATGGTGTGATTGATACCATGGAGCCCTTTCCCCAGAAGACCATCGGGCGCGAGCTGGACATGGAGGCGGCGGCGGAGATTTACGAGCACCAGCCATAGTAGTACTCTTTGTTTTGTTTAATTACGAGCGCCGGTCTTTAATCAGTTAGAGTAATGTTTAGGTCAGCTAGCTCTGTTTATTGCTGAACTTGCTCGATTAAGAAGTGTGGGTGCGCTGTAGTATCCTTTGTGTACCCAAATTATGTAATGACGTGGATGACCACAGTAACCATGAAAATTCGAACCAAAATTTTTGACATTCAAACTCATCAAACACGGGTTAAGCTATCGGAATCATTTGTGATGTTCACATATCGTACACAGTTCTGAATATGGGACCGTGTCTGATGACACTTTGTGCGCCAGTTTTTTGGCTGAAGCGATTTCGAGTTTTCGGCTTCCATGGAAATATCTACCTCCCCTCCCCTCCCCATTACCAAAATCCAAATTTCCCCTGTTTCCGCCTTCCTTTCCAAGTTGAAACCTTCACTCCTTGTTTGCAGCACCGCCTCCTTGCTGGCGACCCTCCTTCATGCTGCTCGGCCTCGCCTATCTAGGCAGGTAATCCACACCCGACCCCATCCAGCTCCTCCTTCCACATCCCACATGCCCCGACCGCCGACGCGAGCGCGACACCTTCCACCCAAATCACCGACCCCTCCACCAAATAAGCGCCGCCCTAAGCCATGTTGCACACTGTATAGCCAGGATCTCAAGGAGCATTTGGTAGCGGAGAAGCAAATCACGACTGCACGCGCGGATGAGGTCGCAATGGCTGCCATTCATGCCGACCCCCAGATCTTGGAGGAGCACCTCGCCGTTGAGGCCACCATCGACGCCTCGCGCACCGACACCACGATGCGGTTGGCTGCTTTAAAGGACAGTTCATGGCGTTTTCTCGAGGCCACGGTCGGTGCCTTCGACGAAGGCTGCGAGGTGTTTTCTCAGTGTGCACGTGCTTACCTCATCTCGAGAGCCAGCAGGTTGGTGCCCAGAGCGGCTCAGGAAACTCACCATTACGACGATGGAACCCATGAAGTGGAGGCCTCACCCTCTTCCATGTCCAAGGAGCCAATCTTCATTGATATCTCCAACAATGAGGAGTAGTTTGTCTTATTAGCTCACTATAAGGACTCATATTCAGTTTGCTAGCTACTGCCTTTCCTTAACAAATTCTAGTGAATTATGCTATCTACATTTACCATGCAATCTTCTGCTCTAGAGTATATGTTCTATATGTCGTGCAATGTGGTGGTTAGTTAACTGTTTGGTTCAATTCTGCAAATGTGATGTTCAATTCTTCAGGGTGCAATTTTCCAAGTTGTGAAGCATGCTTGGTTTGGTTAACTGTCCGATCTTCTATTATGAGTGTGTTATATTGTGCAATGTGGTGCCCAGTTAACGTTTGGTTAATTTGTTGTGGTGTTTAGTTAACTGTTTGGTTCAATTCTGCAATGTGATGTTTAATTGTTGTGGGTGCATTCTGTTATTGTATACCCCGCAAGAAATAAATCAAATTTGGTTGTACTAAATACATGCGAAGCAAATACAATTGCTATATTTCCAAGTTGTTAAGCATGCTTGGTTTGGTTAACTGTCTGATCTTGTATTAGGAGTATGTTATATTGTGCAATGTGGTGCTCAGTTAACGTTTGGTTCATTTGTTGTGGTGTTTAGTTAACTGCACATGCATGGTCCATTGTCTAATGGCACATTATTGTGCAATTGTAGGAACCATCCTAATATTTAGGTTATTAACAATTTGGCCTTGCACATGTAGGTCCTGCTGTTAGAGGTTTTGAGCCACTGTTCGACCCTTTTTTGCATATGGGGAAATGAGTTGTCCATGAATATCAATCAAGTCAAGAAACTCAGAAAGATTGTTAGGATAAAGAAATTAGCGACAAAAACAACAAGAACTTTGTCTGCACAATGAAGAAGACATTAGTTCACTATAAGATGGTACTAACTATTATACCTTGCCTTTTTTTATTCCTTTGCCCCATTTCCAATATAGAGAAGATATTTATGCACATCCTTGTTTTCAAGTCTTTCCAAAGAAGTACACTGATGATTACCTCTCAAACCACCTCTATGCTCAGGAGGCAAGGAAGGTTTTCATACAACACCCACGGTTCAATATTGAAGTGTTCTGAAGAGGATGAAGGACGGACGGTCAATCTTCCACATGCACTGGCCTAAAGTTGCAAAGACCTTCAATATGAATGAAGGATCAATATTCGCCTTCTGCTTCAGCAGTTTTCCAAATGAGATGCATCTGTCTATATACCGTCTATGATGCTAATTTCGAAAGGTTCTAGATGTTCCATGTGAAACTTGGTGCTGGTGCAGTTCTGTAATGGGGTAGCTGAGTGCTGAAGCTATATCATGTTGTACTTTGATGTATTTGAATTATGAAATTCTGCTTCCTTAATATGGAAATGAAATATATTATGTGCTTAATATGAATGTCAATTAGATTAATAAATGGATTATTAATAATAGGGCAATTAGCCTGCTAATTGGGTTTTACTATGGCAAACAGTTATTAAAAAATACCGTGGGCGATGACCTTAGAACACGCACACAGTTTCTAGGAATAAACCATGTTGGATCAATGAACAATCACACATGACTTTCTCTTGAAAACTGTTTGCATTAGGCCACCTTCCGCAAACGTTTCCCACATAAAAATTGTGTGTGATGGACAACCTTTGCCACATAGTTTCTTCTACGGACCGTGTGTGATGCATTCAATAACGCAAACGATTTAACGGGAAAAATTGTGTGTGATGTACCTGTTAATGGAAACGTTTTCCTTGGAGCAACTATGTGGGAACATACGAATGGGAACATTTAGCGGGGACTGACTGTGTGGGATGTACTTGCGACCGGAAACAATTTCGCATGTATAATTATATTTTTAGCTCTACTGTACGTATTTCCGTATTTGTGCGCTCGCCGGTCGCACACGACCTCATTTTGCCGAGCATGTGTGCCACGAGGGCACATCCCCGACGGTTTCTGGGTTGTGTGGGAAGGACCCCCCTATCGCCCGCACTCACTAGGCGACGATTCCAAATCTCTTCGCGGAAATGGGTTAAGAACCATTGGCATAGCACCAACGCGTACTAGTGCTTCTGCCACTGATTTCCCGAGTTCTTCCTTAACCCTGCTGATCTGAGTGATGGTGATGGTGATGATGATGAGGATGCTGAGTGATCCTCCTACCTTCTCTGTTGTTTCCCTTTTGGTACTTGCTGCAAAGGTGGAGATGTACTTCTTAGGTGTATGTGTATGTGTCTGCTATGTTGTTCCTAGTGCTCTTGGTGCCTTAAAAAAATTTGATGCTATTTTGATCGAGCACTAGTTATTGGACTTATTATTATTGTGATGAACCTTTGGTCATGAATTATGCTACCTTGTATGAGATTATGAGTTTATGCTACCTTGTAAGAGCTTAAGTATGTTATCTTCATTTGTTGCTTATCATTGCTTAGGTTGATTCAGTGGTGTATGTCTACATTTGTTGTTACAAAATTATTTCCGAATGAGGGTATCCACTCCATGTGTGCATAGTTTTTCGTATCGCTTTATTCCTTATTCATACATTAAGGGGGAGCTCTCCCTAAAACACATACCCGACAACTCTCCTAAAAATTACACAACATTTCACTTATTGAGAGCTATATGTATTTTGTCATCAACTACCAAAAAGGGGGAGATTGAAAGTGCAATCTTGCTCTTAAGTGTATTTGATGTTGTTGACAAATTACATATAGGAGAATAACTATGTTTGCTGAGTATATACACATGTCATTAGTTCCCCTGGTTTTAATGTGCATCATGGACACATCAAATGAGATATTGCTCAAACAGATAACCAATGAGGAAAGAAGCAAAAAACAAAGCATTTTGCTCTTTTATACATTTCATGAGTAAGAGGGATCCCAAACTATTAAGACGGGATCCGAGGTGTAGGTTCAAGGCTTCCTCACAGCTAGACCCTATCCCGGATCGTCCGGACCTTGTCCTAGATCGTCCGGGTAATATAGCCTCTCTCACCACAAAATCCTGTTGGATGAAGCCGGATTATGGGACGTTCTCCTGGATCGTCCGGGCTTCATCCAGATCAACTGGGTTGTCCTCCGGACCATCGGGCCTCTTCGCAGCTCTGCTACTACCACTTATATCCGGGCCTACAGTCAGATCATCTGACACTGTCCAGATCATCCGTATGGTACTCCAGATCATCCGGGAAAGTCAACCTCTGCTCCAAACGGCTCTAATCTATTGTGGGTATAAATAGCTCCTTACCTATTCGAGATAAGGTGGAACATTTCACTCCAACACGCCCCAAGAACACAAGTGCTCCCTCTCTCTTGCTCACCCACAAAATCCTAGATCCCAGTTTGATTCTTGAGAGATTGAAAGAGTTGTACCAATAAAAGCAAAGATCTTCTCCTTCTCCATCTGGTGATCTAAGAAAATCGTGATTTGAGCAAGTCTTGAGCTTTTCCCCTTGGATCTTGTTACTGTTGGAGGTTGGAGACTCCTACGAGGTAGGAGTCTTTCGGCAAGGAATCGACCATTGTGATTACCCCGGAAAAGTTTGTGATGGTTTGGAGACCACCCCAAGGTCTACCACCAGTGGTTGAGAAACGCCTTCATGGTGTTGTCTCAAAGGGAGAATAGGGTGAGCCTTCGTGGTGTTGGTGTGCCTTCGTGGTAACATCCACCTCTTTAACGGTGACGTAGCTTCCCTCCAAGGAAGTGAACATCAGCATACATCCTTGTCTCTCGGAGTTGCGGTTATCCCTAACAATAACTTCCTACTTGTGGTTACTTGTCTCTTAGTCTTTACTTATATCATATTGTGCTTGCTTACTCATCTACTAGTGTTACTTGTTTAACTTGCTTAGCTCTTAACATCATACTTGCAATTGTTAGGCTCACTTTCGTATTCCGCATTATTGCCTAAAATTGCTAAGTAACAAATAAAATTTGTAGTTGTACCTATTCACCCCTCCTCTAGGTCCATCTCGATCCTTTCACCTCCCTACCGCCCTGGCTCTCCGGCCTAGACAGAGAGTGCCACCACATGTAAATCTGGAGGCCCACCGAGGGCACTTTCGCCATTCCTCCTCTCCTCAAGGGTGTAACTGCGTCCACCTCCTCTCCTCACTTTCCCCTTCTTTTTCTCCTCCCCTAACCCTATCAGAGGAGAGGAGGATGCCAATGCAATTATAATTGTTTTTCTCCTCCCTCTCCATGATGTCGCCTCGTGCTTCCTTCACCCCTCCTATCCTATTAACCACCCACCCAGCATCTCCTCCTCCTCCGTCGCCCCATCAGAGATGGGAGCATCATTTTCTGTAGCAAAAATAGCATTAGGTATGCAGGATCCGAGGCATAGGATCACACAATACCCATGCACGTGCATTTGGTCTCACGAGAATTTGACGCAGTTGCGAAGGCGACGGTCGAGAGGTTCACACCTGGTCTGTGTGGATGTTGCTATGGAGATGCACGCCTTGACAATGCATGCGCGTGATCTGCGGGATGTGATGGCGCCACGGATATCTTTGAGCACGTGATCGCCCGACCGTTGGCCCGTGCCAAAAGGCGAGACGGAGTGTTGTGGCAGGCCGGGTAATTCCGGGGCACTATGCCGCCCTGATTGGTAGTACGAGTACTACTCCTGGAAGGCGGTGGCCGATGGGACGGAACCGGATCCTCTAACATTAAGAAGGAAAGTTAGAGAAGCTACAATCCCCTAACTTTCCTTCTTACAATCCATATGATTAAGACAAAAATGATTTAAATTAATATGTAAATTACAGATTTAATGTGTACATTCATAATCATTACATACAAACAATTTGATGGCGAAATAAAATTAATTATAGATTATTTATATCTATAGTAAATATCAATAGTAAATAATCCGCTAAACATCTCTAACATTCCTTCTTCATTTTACACTATGATTACATTGTAGCACCGTGAATTTGCTTCTCTAAGTTAGAGGATCCGCCTCCCGATGGGACACGGAAAGGAAGGAAGGAGGAGGATCATGGGGGCCAGAGCCAGAGAAGCCCTCTGTCTGTCTCGTCTGGCGTGCTAGCACCAACGTCAGGCAGGCTGGGTTGGAACTCTGCTTGGTCATGTGGTTTCGGATCCGCCCCCGTCTCTGGATGGATTTTTTTGAGGCAAACCTCTGTATGGATGGATCAGTCGAGCCTCCCCTGCGCAAGACCCTTCATGGGCCCATGGAGCCATCGCCTTTATCCGTTTCAGGGCCCACGTGACTGTTCGGCCATGATGGGCCCATATGTCGTATTCCGTAGCCCGCACCAGGAGTACTGTGACCGGCCGACCGTGCATGTTTAAGATCAGAGAGTAAGAGCATCTCCAGCCGTTCAGCCCCCCAGGGCACAGAAAAAGAGCGTCCTGGGGGCGAACCGGTGCTAGATTCACTAGTAGAAAAAGGACCTAATATGAGACACATTAGTGCCGGTTTGATTTTGAGACGGCACTAATGTGTCCAATAGTGCCGGTTCCAATGGCTAGCCGACCGTTCTCATTAGTACCGGTTTGTGGTGAACCTTTAGTGTCGGTTCGTGCCACGAAGCGGTACTAAAGAGAGTGGTGGCAGGGTGTTGTCAGTCTGGGGCCCCTCCAGCACCTTTAGTATCAGTTCGTGGCACGAACCGGTACTAAAGGTCGACCTACATAAACCCTTCGTCCACCCGATCCACTCCGTTCTTCCCCTTTCCCCTCACTTCCTCTGTTCTTCCCCTCTCTTCCTCGAGCTCCTCACAAATTTTTCCCAAAATTTGTCAAGATTTGAAGGCCCCATCCATTCAAATGATCACAAAGGTGAGCAACTTTGTCCTTTCAACTCTCATTGCTAGATTAGCTCTTGCAATGCTTTGTATAGTGATCAATTTGGGAGGAATTATATTTGCTAGTATTTGATTTATATGCAATTTGAGGTAAAAAATAACACTTAGTTTGCATATGTAGGTGTGGTTTACTTAGTGCCTTCTAAATCTCTGTCGTAACCACCGTCGATCACCCGCACCATCCCGTCGCCGGCACCACCTTGTGGTGAGGCTCTTGTTCATGAATGTTTTACATTACCAAATTGACGTTTGTGTGATTTGGATATATAGTTACTCGTATAATTATCTTACACATACGTTGTTTGTTATACATAGTGCCATGGTTTTGATATCCGTCCCCGTCGGCCCTCGTCCTTGTTATGATTCGGATGTGGTATATTCTCATTTAAAACTAGTTGTTGCATTTCGTGTTTATGACAAATTATGCCCATCAAGTTGACATAGATATTTTTATCTAGGAGGTATGTGAACCGGAAATTCCAACCGACCCTATTGTCGAGAGGTTAAATTTAGTTGAAATAGAAAACGAGTATTTGAAAGAAAAATTGAAAAGAATTGAGGTGGAGAAGATGGAATTGGAGTTGCATGTTGTCGATGTCGTCGATGATCACAAGATCAAGATGGAGAAAATGAGGTTGAAGATTAGAAAGATTAGAAAATATGCCATTGATAGTGTGGCTTGGTATCATTATGTTTTTGGATCAATTGTTACCTTAATTGCGATCTTCATCGCATTTGTTGTTGCATTTAAATTCTTTAGCTAGAGAGTTATTTGTATGTTGCATTTAATTAAGTGTTATATATGAACTTTATGTATGAACTTGTATTAATTTGGTCTATTTGGTGTTGTGTAATGAAGATGAGCCGACAATGGATGTATGATGACAGATGCTCTCCCGAGTTCATTAATGGCGTGCATACTTTTCTGCTTGCCGCTGAGGCAAACAAGCGGGCGGATGGTTTTATGCCTTGTCCATGTGCTGGCTGTAAGAATGGTCACAGTTACTCTACGTCAAGAACCATTCACGTCCACCTATTTGAGTCCGGTTTCATGCCCCACTATAATGTTTGGACCAAGCACGGAGAAATAGGGGTTATGATGGAAGACAATGAAGAAGAAGAGGACGGCAACTGCTATCTTGGCCATGGGTTCCCTGAATACGATGATACAACAATGGGGGAAGAAGCTGAGCCGGCAATGCAGAAAGAAGCTGAAGAAGAGGCATCAGATGAGCCAGCTGATGATCTAGGTCGGGCCATTGCCGATGCAAAGAGAAACTGCACAAGTGATCTGGAGAGGACGAAGTTGCAGCGCATGTTAGAGGATCACAAGAAATTGTTGTACCCGATTTGCGAAGCTGACAAAAAAAAGTTGGGCACCACACTTGAATTGCTACAATGGAAGGCAGAGAATGGTGTATCTGACAAGGGATTTGGAAAGTTGCTGGTAATGATAAAGAATATGCTTCCAAAGGACAACGGATTTCCCGAGAGTACGTATGAAGGAAAGAAGGTTGTCTGCCCTCTAAGGTTAGAGGTGCAAAAGATACATGCATGCCCTAATGACTGCATCCTCTACCGCGGTGAGTACGAGGATTTGAATTCTTGCCCGGTATGCGGTGCATTGTGTTATAAGATCAGTCGCGATGACCCTGGTGATGTCGAGGGTGAGCGCCCCAGGAAGAAGATTCCTGCCAAGGTGATGTGGTATGCTGGTATTAGACCACGGTTGAAACGTTTGTTCCAAAACAAAGAGCATGCGAAGGAGATGCGGTGGCACGCGGAAGACCGTAAGAAAGACGGGAAGTTGAGAGTACCCGCTGACGGTTCGCAATGGAGAAAAATCGAGAGAAAGTATTGGGAGGAGTTTGCAGGTGACCCAAGGAACGTATAGTTTGGTCTAAGCGCAGATGTCATTAATCCTTTTGGGGAGCAGAGCAGCAACCATAGCACGTGGCCTATGACTCTATGTTTGTATAACCTTCCTCCTTGGTTGTGCATGAAGCGGAAGTTCATTATGATGCCAGTGCTCATCCAAGGCCCTAAGCAACCCGGCAACGACATTGATGTGTACCTAAGGCCATTAGTTGAAGAACTCTTACAACTGTGGAATGGAACAGGTGTAAGTGTGTGGGATGAGCACATGGGGGAAGAATTTGACCTAAAGGCGTTACTATTCGTGACCATCAATGATTGGCCTGCTCTTAGTAACCTTTCAGGACAGACAAACAAGGGATACCGCGGATGCACGCACTGTTTGGATGATACCGATAGTATATATTTGAATAGTTGTAAGAAGAATGTGTACCTGGGACATCGTCGATTTCTTCCGAGTAGGGATCCCGTAAGAAAGAAAGGCAAGCATTTCAAAGGTGAGGCGGATCACCGAATGAAGCCTCGCCACCGTACTGGTGCTGATGTACATGATATTATCAAGGATTTGAAGGTAATCTTTGGAAAGGGTCCTGGCGGACAACCTGTTCTGAAGGACGCTGACGGACGCGCACCCATGTGGAAGAAGAAATCATAATTTGGGACCTGCCTTATTGGAAAGACCTAGAGGTCCGCTCCGCAATCAACGTGATGCACGTGACGAAGAATCTTTGCGTGACCCTGCTTGGCTTTTTGGGCGTGTATGGGAAGACAAAAGATACACCAGAGGCACGGGAGGCCCAGCAACGTATGCACGGAAAAGACGACTTACATCAGGGTCAGGCCAGCTACGCTCTTACCAAAGAAGAGAAGGAAATCTTCTTCGAATGCCTGCTCAGCATGAAGGTACCGTTTGGCTTCTCGTCGAATATAAAGGGAATAATAAATATGGTAGAGAAAAAGTTCCAGAACCTAAAGTCTCATGACTGCCACGTGATTATGACGCAAGTCCTTCTGGTTGCATTGAGGGGGCTTCTACCGGAAAACGTTCGATTGGCCATTATGAAGCTATGTGCATTCCTCAATGCAATCTCTTAGAAGGTAATCGATCCAGAAATCATACCAAGGTTACATGATGATTTGGTGCAATGTCTTGTCAGTTTTGAGTTGGTGTTCCCACCATCCTTCTTCAACATCATGACGCATGTCCTAGTTCACCTTTGCGAAGAGATTAACGTTTTGGGTCCTGTATTTATACACAATATGTTCCCCTTTGAAAGGTTCATGGGAGTCTTGAAGAAATATGTTCATGACCGTGCTAGGCTAGAAGGAAGCATCTCGAAGGGCCATGAAAATGAGGAGGTCATTGAGTTTTGTATTGACTTTATTCCTGACCTTAAGCCGATTGGTGTTCCTGAATCGCGGCATAACGGCAGACTGGAAGGAAAGGGCACGCTAGGAGGGCATCAAATAATATGTATGGACGGGCATTCTCTCGCTGAAGCACACTACACAGTTCTATAGAATTCCGCCTTGGTGGCTCCGTATATGGACGAACACAAGAATTTTCTACAGTCCAAACACCCGGAGAAGTCTGACGACTGGATTACACGCGAACAAACAAGGACTTTCACCGGTTGGTTGCAGAAACATGCCCTGAATGATGGCGACATTCAAAATGACCCGTGCTTGCTGTCCCAGTTACCATCTTCGAATATAATGACTTTCAAAGGGTACCAAATAAATGGGAATACATTTTACACGATCGCCCAAGATAAGAAGAGCACCAACCAAAACAGTGGTGTCCGTTTTGATGCAACAACCAACACGGGAAAGGAAACATATTATGGTTACATAGAGGACATATGGGAACTTAACTATGGATCAGGTGATTTGAAGGTCCCTTTGTTTCGGTGCAAATGGGTCAATATGACATGAGCCGGGGTAACGGAAGACCCGCAGTAGGGAATGACAACAGTGGATCTCAACAATCTTGCGTATGCGGATGAACCATTCGTCCTAGCCAATGATGTGGTGCAGGTTTTTTATGTGAAAGACATGTCTACCAGGCCGAGAAAAAGAAAAGATAAGGAAGCGAATGGATCATACGACGAGCCAAAGCGCCACATAGTTCTTTCAGGAAAAAGAAACATCGTGGGAGTGGATGACAAGACAGACATGTCAGAAGATTATGAAAAGTTTGATGAAATTGCTCCATTCACAGTGAATATTGACCCGAGCATCCAGTTAAATGATGAAGATTTTCCATGGCTACGGCGCAAAGGGACACACGAGAAGAAAAAGTTTCACACCCAAAGATCTGGGATGTGATCGGCTTCACTATCCACTTTCTTCGGTGTTTCACACCTAGCAGGGAATGTCTGTAATAGTTAGGGTAGTTAATTATGTGTTTTGGCATTTGAAACGCGAAGAAATTTTATGTGCAAACAAATTCTTTTCATGCATTTACTGATTTTTTTCCAGCTAAATGACCCTGAAATTGAAAAGCATTTGAAATGAACTCAGAAAAGGTTGAAAGTTGGCATGGTATCATAATTTCATACAAATAGCATGTGCAAAAAAGTAGAGAGGGTTACGGCAAAAACTGGATACACTTCGTGTACAAAATGGACAATCTTTTTCGAAGTATTAGGGTTTCCGACGAAAACTGAAATGTTACAAAGGCATTTCATTTTTTAAATAACCTAAGCATTGCCAAATTGAATATGATGATAAAACACACTAATATTAAACATAGGAAAAAAGAATCACTGAAAAATCTTTTTTCAAAGTTAAGTTATTCACAAACTAGTGATTCACACAAATTTCAAATAATTCAAAATTTAAACTATTCAAATTTGAAAACTACCGGCACTAACAGAAAGTTTGTAAATTGTTGTACCTAAAGCAAAAATATTCACAAAGAAAATCTAAATACAGCAAAAAACAAATCAAAAATAAATAAAACAAAAAAAAGCAAAAAAAATTAAGAAAATAAAAAAGCCAGCCTACTGGGCCAAAGCGGCCTGCATACGACTGGAAACTCAACCTTTTGTTGGGCCAGGATGTAGGTCCGCAAAGCCCAGTAGGCCCACCTGGCAGCAATGAATAGGTAGGCCCAGTAGGCCTGCTTAGGAGAGGAGCTCGAGAGAGCTACCACACGGGCTTATAAACCAGTGCGGTAGCCCTTCGACTAGCAAGGTGGGACTAAACTTGCCGCACCGCACTACGCCAGCGCACCCCCTTTAGTACCGGGTCGTGGCACCAACTGGTACTAAAGGGGGGCCTTTAGTACCGGTTGGAGCCACCACCCGGTACTAAAGGGGAACATTAGTGCCGGTTTGATTTTGAGCTAGCACTAATGTGTCCAATAGTGCCGGTTCCAACGGCTAGCCGGTCGTTCTCATTAGTACCGGTTCGTGCCACGAACTGGTACAAAAGAGAGTGGTGCAGGGTGTTGTCAGTCTGGGGCCCCTCCAGCACCTTTAGTACCGGTTCGTGGCACGAACCGGTACTAAAGGGCGTGCGCTTCCCACTGCTTGGCCTGGCCAAAACAGACCTTTAGTACCGGTTGGTGGCTCCAACCGGTACTAAAGGTCCATCCTATATATACAACAGTTGAAAAAATTCAATTTCCCTCTGTTTCTTCCCTCTGTTTCCTCCATCCGTCGGGCCGCCCTGCCCCGATCGACGCCGTCCCCGTCGATGTCGCCGCCCCCGCCCCTCGTCGCCGACCCCGGCCATCCCCGCCCCTCGTCGACGCCCCCGTCGATGTCGTCGCCCCGGCCGTCCCCATCCCCGTCGTCCCGTCGTCCCCGTCACCGCGCCCCACCCCGCCCCGTCGTCGCCGCCCCGTCCCGTCGCCCTGGCCGCCCCGCCCCGTCGTCGTCGCCGCCCCGTCCCGTCGCCCCGTCGTCGCCTGGCCGATGAGCTCGCCCCGGCCGCCATGTCCACACACACACACTATACACACACACACACACTACACACACACACACATTATTAGTTTGTTTTGTTAATTTTTTTTCTTCTGTTTTTTAGTTATAGAAATTTTAGGAAATTATTCTGTTTTTTAGTTATATAAATATTAGAAATGTTAGTTATATAGAAATGTTATAAATGTTTTCTGTTTTTTAGTTATAGAAAAGTTAGCAATTTTTCTGTTTTTTAGTTATATAAATATTAGAAATGTTATAGAAATGTTAGTTATATAATCAAGAAATTTTAGAATTAGTTTTAGTTAGATGAATTAGATTAATGTCAAATTGTTAGAATTTGCATATATATAGAATTTTAGTTATCACAATCCAATCATTTAAAAAATGTTACTTTTTGCGGGCATATAGTATTTGTTCTCGACGATATGCCCGGCCCGCATCCTCGCCGTCGAGCCGTTCGCGACGACGTCATGCTTCAAGGGACCCATGTCCGGGACTGGGCTCCGCCGGGCTGGCACTGGGAGGTGCTACCTGGAGGGGCGCGCCGCTTGGTGAGGAACCCGACCTCGGGTCCCGTCGTTGACCCTGATCTTCTTTGGTGGTGTTCGCGTGGGCCACATTCGGTGCAGAGGCAGCCGGCCCCGCTGGAGGTGGTGCGTTGCCGTGTCAGGGAGGAAGATGAGCACGTCCATCGGTACATGGCTGCTATGGACGATGTCAGGTTCTCCACTACTTGGCGGGTTCTTTGGGCAGATGACCGGAGATATGATCCTGTGATGGTTCCTTCTCTTTGGGTGTGCACCGCCCGCGCCCCAGGAACCGCGAGTGGCACCCTAGATTCTTCTGTAGTACTCGATCTTTATTAGGTACCTAGCCAGTGATGTATTCGATATATAATATTCGAGACGATGTATTCGAGATTATATATATTAAGACGATGATGTATTCGAGATTATATATTCGAGACGATGTATTCGAGATTCAGTTTTTCCTTATTGATTAATTACATCCATGCATTGTAATTTGAATACTAAATTGTTTTATATTTCTTCTGTATTAATTAGTAAAGTAAAAGCTATGGCGGACAATACCGGCAGAGAGAGAGAAAGAGGAATTGTTCGACATCATACGCAGCCCTCAGAGGCTAGATGATCTGAATGATGATGGCTCCCAATATCTGAACAATACCGGAGAGGGTGAAGAAAAGATATTCGATCTCGATGACCGAGCTGATGAAGTCATGAACTATGATTATGATGACACGGACAATGTTAGTGATGACACAAACAATGCTGATCTTCAAATAACAAAGACTTCCGGCGAGGTATATATTTATATAAGCATGCATCCTGGTGATCATCACATGTTTTTTTATTGAAGATATATTAACGAATCGATCTTTCTTCTTTCAGCCCTCTGGATCGAGCAAATCTGCTTCTACAGACAGCAAGACAAAGCGAGGCCCGGGCAGATTGTTGAAGGATGGTGTAAAGTACCACATCGAATCCACCAAACTTAGTGGCGAACCCCTCACGCCTAAGAACGTTGTGGACAAGTGGACTCGTCAGTGCGGAGTTCTTGTGAAGGACAAACTCCCGATCTCCATTCAAGAATGGAAAGAGCCAAAGACTAAACGTCCAGGTGTTACTTGGGTCGATGGCAGAGCCAAAGAAGACCTGGTGAAATCTCTGATGGAACATTTCACCCTACCAGATCATTTCACTGAAGCAGATGTGAAGAAAGTCAAGGCCGCTGCTCTTAAGAAGATGGCAATTGCATTCAACACCCACAAGAAAACTGTATGGGCCAACTACCTCACTAATGAAAGGAAGACTCCAGATTTCAAGGGAACACTGGAGAAGCAAAGAGAGCACTGGGACGATTTCGTGACCTTCAAGGATTTAGAATTATCTAAGGAACGGTCGATGAAAAACAAGGCAAATGCCGCAAGAAAGACGCAGTTCCATAGGCTGGGTCCAGGTGGCTACGCAGTGGGATTGCCTAAGTGGGATAAGTCTGAGCGAGAGATGGAGGATGCAGGGGTCACTCCGGTTGCTAGGAACTGGCCCCCCGGGTGCAGAACTTGGTTCTATGCGCATGGGGGAGCGTTGGACCAGAAGACAGGCGAATTTTCACGGAAGGCAAGTCTAAAAGGAGCCGAACAAAAGATAATTGACGCAATAGAAGAAGCTCGAAGGGGGAAGTTCACGCCCAACAGAGAGAACGACGAGCTTACGCGCGCCCTGGGAAATCCTAAACACCCGAGAAGAACACGAGGCAAGGGCGTTATTCCCTAGTATGAGGGCTTTTCGGACTGGAATGATGACTACAGGTCTCGTGCAAGAAAGAAGATGGAGGAGGAGAAGAAGAGGGAGTTGGAGGAGGAGCAGAGGAAGCAGGACGCAGAACGCCTTCAAGGCCTAGAAGCAAGGCAAGCGGACCTGGCACTCAAATTCCAGCAGCAGTAGCAGCAGATCGACTCACTTAGCTAGGAAAGGGGGTCTCAGCAGCGGCAGCAGCAAGCGGATGATCGTCCAGCATTGGATAGCATCGTTCCATCCATGCCGAGAAGCAGCGTTGGATCTGCCCCGGGCGACACACTGCTGGATACATACCCTGTGGATGACATCATAGAGAACACTAACTGTGAGCTACACTCCAAAATGAAGAACATATCCATGAAGGTGGCAGACGACGTTGATTTTCTAGTTACCCCCAAAGCAACCTACCATTGCATCCCGATTCCAGAGGGCTATGCTCGTGTCATGGTTGATGAAGTGGTGGACCCATATTCGGGGCTAACGCTTGACATTCCTGGTGGTGAAGACGAGCGCACACTGGGAGAGGCCAAACATCGTATCATCCTATGGAGAAAGTATTGCATCATCTTTTGAAGTCAACCGACACCGCATCATTTGCCGACTCCTCCTCGAAGTCCGCCACCGAGTAAGCAGACTCCTGCTCCTCCAAGTCCACGAACGCGTGAGACGACTCCTCCTCGAAGTCCACCACCTCCTCCAAGTCCCCGAATGCGTGAGCTGACTCCTCCGGTTTCAAGTCCGGCACAGCGTCATGCCACTTCTCCGGTTTCAAGTCCAGCACCGTGTCAGGCCACACCTCCTGCTTCAAGTCCGACACATCGTCAGGCCACTTCTCCTGGTCCAACTCCACATCAGCCGTCTCCGCCGTCTCAGCAATCGCAGAAGAGACATGCCGCAGCTTTGGTGTGTAGCGGTACGAGTCGAGGTAGTTCAGGAAGTACAGGCGGAGACAACCGATATAAATATGGTCCAAGCCTCGCTCCTCTTGCTCAGAGGCCTTACGACATGACTAAGGAGCAAAACACAGCCATAGTGCAAGCCCAAGTGGACGCCCATTTTGGACCGAAACTGGCACCGCCGCCAAAGGAGAAAGTGCCTGAGAAAGTAATTGACCACTTCATTCGTATGGGTAGAGAACCAGCTCCCAAGCCTGTTGACTTGGACTATGAGTGCCAAATCAGGAAGGCACATCAATCACGAGTACAGAAGGAAGCGAGCTCAAGCTTGAGCCAACAAGCAGCTGGCAAAAAATGCGGGAGAACCGTTCCCCAGTTGGGAGAACAGGCAGCGCAAGCGACCCCCCCCCCCCCCCCCCGCTTGTTGTGCCAACAACACATGAGAGGAGTAGTACGCGCGCCAAATATTATTGTGGGCAAACCGTTAGCGTTCCCCAGCAGGGCGATGTGGTAATAACAGAGGATCATATAATGCAGGCTCAAATGCTCAATATCTCTATTGGACAACTCCTCGAAATCGAGCCCATGCCTGCGCTTAAAGAATCGGAAATAGCATGGCAATATGTCCGGGGCAAACCTTTGGTCCATCCAGACAAGGTCAAGGACCTCCCAACGAGAATGTATCAATTGCACCAATGGTACATGAACATTACCAAGATTTCCAATCGAGAGTCCCTCATGGTGAATGTCAAGCATGAGAATTATTACCATGAGAAAGCTCTGACCATTGAGTATCCAGAACTATTTTAGTTATACAATCAAGACGCACTCGACAAGTCTATCGTCAGTTGCTATTGTCTGTAAGTGATTTCTTTCTGTAATTTAAGTCTCAAGCTAGTTATGTAGTGATAATTTTGATCAATCATTACATGTAATTATCCTCACTATATTATTTTTCTGTGGTATTATATGCAGGATGAAGATGTATGAAATGAAAAAAGCTGGATGCTATGGCATTGGGTTCATTGACCCAAATACCATTAATCAGGACATATGGCAGATTGAACATTGTCAAGATGCTGTAGAGGAAAGCATGCTAGAGTTCTTGAAGCGCCTCAATAGCAATGAAGATATACTACTTCCTTACAACTTCCCGTGAGTCACACTGTCTTGTACTACAAATTCTGTTTTTGCTTACTAGCTAGCTAGATGTTAATAATTAAGTGTATACGGTTTACGGTAGTTGATTAATTTTATGCACATGCCCGCTTAAATAAGACATGCAAACGTGTGAGTATGCAGTTGGCACTGGATCTTGTTAGACATTAAAGTTGAGGAAGGAAAAGTTGAATTACTGGACTCACTAACTAAAGAAGATAAATACTACACCATCGTGAAGGGGATAGTCAACAGGTAATTTCAATCATTATTAACTATATCTCAGCCTATTAATTATTAGTTCGTCATTTCCTGATATGAACTATTTAATAACCCCTTTATTAATTTTCTTTCCCGGCGGGCAGGGCATGGACAAAGTTCATCAAGGTGACTCCAGGCACATGGCCAAAAAAGTTGTTTTGGCATCGACCCAAGGTAAGTAATTAAGTAGTACTAGCTAGCTACCATCTCTTTAATTCTTGTTTCAATATAATTAATTAATTATCATGCTTGATTAATCATTATCTGATTCAATTCCATTCTCGTAAAGGCCCTAAGGCAGGCGCCAGGGAATAATCTATGTGCATACGACGTTTGCGAGAATATTTGCATGATGACGTGCGAAAGGAGCAGATCTGATAGACAGGGCTGGGTACGTTTGTCAGAACACTATTCACACCATTATCGATATCTAGTCACACAACTAACACACATGTATATATTGATCTCCTTCTTAACAGTTCAGATCGGTGCGGGATAAGCTCCTACCATCGGACCGCATACTAGCACTTCAAGAGGAAATAGCCGGATTTTTGCTCGACCAGGTCATAGATCCCAAAGGAGAATACTATTACCCGCTACCGCCCCCATGAACCACTTGTCATCGTGCTCCGGAGGCACCAAAGGCAACATATATATGTACGAGAAATTGTGTATATGTATATAGATGTGTATGTGTGAATAATTAATGGTGTTGGTTTGTGAGACATTCGATGATATATATGCGGTTCTACGTACGAGAAAATCTATTTATATATATGCATAACGTGTACAATTTGTAGTATCGTGAAATACCAGCAAACAAAAAAAAATTGAATGGAAAATAAATCAAAAACCACCCCAAATATTTAGTACCGGTTGGTGTTACCAACCGGTACTAATGCCCTACGCGCACCCGGGCCTGGCTCGTGCCACGTGGTGGCACTTTAGCGCCGGTTCGTGACGAACAGGTACTAAAGGGGGGGGGGGGCTTTAGTCCCCACTCTTTAGTGCCAGTTGGCAAACCGGCACTAAAGGCCGTTTCGAACCGGTACTAAAGCCCGGTTCTGCACTAGTGATTGGCCCCTGGGGGCAACCTAGCTCCCAGCCACGCCCCCAGGCGCCGCCCCCAAGCTGCGGCGAATTCAAACGTAGTCATTCCCGCTCAAAAAATAGACGCCACAAATCCGGCGATCAAGCGGCCATAGTTCGGCGATCGAATGAAAAGTTCGGCGTAGATAAAAGAAAGGACACGTGTGCAGCGCATGAGACGACGAGGTCGGCCTCCGACGTCGGCGAAGTCGGCGTGCGCGGGCTTGGTGGGGTCGTGCGCGGGCTTGGCGGGGTCAGAGCTTCTTCTGTGCTGGGCGGCATCGGCGTGGCTTCTTTGCTTTAGGGAGTCGTGGAGGCATCATCGCTCGGGCTTGGCGGCGGCATGGGCGTGGTCGTGGGAGTTGGCAGCGCCGTTGACGGTAGCTAGTTCAGGATGAGGCCACGCTCCACCAAGTACCACGCCTTGACCGCCTCGTCGTTGCTCTGGAGCATGTCCGCCCCGCCCAGTAGGAAAGCCAGGTCGGTGTCCCTCTTCTTCGAGGCGACGTTGGTCCGGAGTAGGTTGAGCTTGACGGCGCTGCTCGTAATCAACGCCGACCATCGCGCCTCGGTATTCTCTTCACATAGGGTGGCCCAGGCTTGTGTGTCGGCAAGGCAATGCTTCATGGACTCCTGCATTCGCGCGGTAGCCGCGTCGGCATGTTTCCCCTTCTTGGCCCCTTTGTTGCCATCCGGCCGCCCTTCTGACGCGCCCGGCATCGGCGCGTCTGGCTTGTAGGTCTCCTTGGCCTTGTCGAGGGTGCACCGGACTTTTGCCCACTTCTCGCACTTGTCAATGCACTTGTAAACATGGAGGTACTTGAATTCTTGGTCTCTGTTGCCCTGGCGATACATGGTGAACATGCACACCAGCTGCGCAGAGGAACAAACAGTTGGCGGGCACACATGGCAAAGAGAAGCGGGAGACCGGCGTGCCATACCTGATCCTCAACGTTGGCGCCGCTCTCCGGACGAGCCACGACCTCCTCGACGATCCCATGCCATTTGTTGCACGCCCCCTGGATGAGCCCCCAATGGTTTGCCATTGCCTTCGCCCCGCGCTGCATGTAGATGCCTTTAAAGTAGGGGTCGACAATCTTGCGCTCATCGAACTTGGCCTTGATGCGCTCCCAGTATGTCTTGATGCTCTGGTTCGTGTCGGTGGTCGAGTCGAGGCAGACGATTTTCCACGCTTCGGTGAGGCATTCCTGCTCCTTGGACGCCCACTTGATGTGCGGCTCGCCGGTCCTGGCCGCCCCCTTCTTCTTCTTGCGCCTCCTCACCGAAAGACTCGCCGGCTCCTCCTCATCCTCCTTGTCCTCCTCCTCCTCCTCCGGCTCCTCCTCGCCGTAGTCGAGCTCGCCGTCGTTCATACTGCCGCTGAGATCCATCGTGTCGTCCGGGGTAGCGAACCCGGGGGTCGCGGAAGCCAAGACCGAGCCTGCCGTGATGATGTCGTCCATGTCGGCCTTGGTATCGTCGGTGTCGCCGAGGTGTGAGAAGGGCAGCGCGCCACGACGGAGAGGGGGCGTCGGGGAGGACGCGTAAGCCGGCGGCGAGTAGTTGTATGGAGGGTACTGCACGCCGGCAAAGGCGGGCGAGGGCGTGCGTTGGGCCGGGTGTCCATGGGGGAAGGTGACGTTGGGGTTGAACCAACCATGCGCGTCCCCGTCGGCATAGCCCGGCGATGGCGTGCATCCCCATGGCTGCGGCGACGACGAGAAGTCGGACGGAGAGACGATGCTTTGCTGGCTCCAGGGCGCGTACTAGGCGTGGCTGCCGGGTGGATTCCTCATCCCCACGCGAGCCGCCTCGGCCTCGGCCTGGTCCGCCGCAGCCGCAGCCGCACGCTCCGCGTTGTCACGGGCCTTCTTGGCGATTGACCTGTTCCGCCAGTCGGCGGTGACAGCCTCCCGTCGCTAAACTTCCGCCCTCCACTCGGTGTTTGTCATGCCCGGTGGCTTGGACGGCGGCGCCCTCGGCTTTCTCTGCTTCGGCTGGGCGACGGAGGAGGTCGCGGTTGTCGCGGCGTGGGGATCACGTACTTCTTCGGCGGCATGGCGGCCGGCTGGGAGGCGAGCGGGAGGGAGATTGGCGGGATGAATGGAGAGAATGGGAGGGAAGTGGGGGGAAAGCGGGAAGAAACGGCGTGAAGAGGCTCTCGACTCGCCAACAGAGCGGCCCCACGCCCCTTTTCGCTTGTCCGGCGCCCTCAGGTGCCCCCCAGAGCGCCGGGTTTGGCTCGGGTCCACCGGGACCAATTTCGGCCCAAGCCGACCAAAAACGGGCCACTGAGGGCGCGACTGGGCCGATTTTTGGGCGTCGGTGCGGCAAAAACGCCTGGGGAGGGCCTATTGGGTGCGCAGCTGGAGATGCTCTAAGTAATCCATGCAGAACACAGAAAGATTATCAGCGAGAGTAAAGATCTAGCATTGGAAATGAAAAGGTAATCCACTCCTGGGTTCAGTTTATCTCAATCGGCCAAGCCCTCAAAAAAATTTCTCCATCGACCATGACGCATAGAGGTTGTCTATGCCCACTCGCTCCAAAAGTGAAGTAAGTAGTTGACAACATTTCATCTCCCAGCCTTCCACGCGAGTGCATACGCTTGTTAATTGCAAGCTACTTTCTGGAACGATTCCATTTTTTCCACATTAATAAATTGCGAACGTTTGAATGCGTCTCTGTTCATTACCTCTTTCGTCCACCATGTTTTTTAATCAATGATGAGGAATTGTATTCCTCAAAAACCAACAGATATATACAAATAATGTCTCGTGGATCATGAGGCCACACATGCGTACCCGCCTGAGTAAACTTCGCGAAGATATGACCTTCATCACCGAAATCCCTCGATTCAGGGGTGAATTGCACCTTCCCAGACTGGATTATTCTCATCTACATCTCCTTAATTGACAAAGTATATGGCCCATGGTTTGGTTTGGAAATTTCTGTGATCACCTCAGTACAACATATTACATTTGCCCTGACAAAAAAACAAGAGATATTGTTGGGTAAGCCATTCAGCAACAGCCGATTGTCAGTGATGCACTGTTGGCAATACTTTGTTGGGGATAGGCACATAGCTCCAACAACCTTGCTGGTGCTTGGTTTTACCGGGGGTGGTCACTATGGGCAATCTAGTGAGTACTAGACCACCAACACCCATGTTATGCTTACCAATAGCAAAAAAAGTTGCTGATATTTAAACGGGTAGCCCGACAATGCTGCTAGATTAGACAAAGAGGACCCTCTTGAAGGTTGTTCCAAAATGGTTGGCAAGTTCACCCAATAATTGTGCATCACTTTTGCTACATGACATTGCTGACAAGAAATTTCGATACCTTCTGCACATTTTTTTTACTACATATTGCTCAATACATTCAATTTTGAATGTGTATCTAGATAAAAAAAGCGGATGATCTCACCAAATTATAACACAAATACAATATTTTGATCATATTTTCAATTGTTCAATGTATATGTCATCTTAAAACTGTATTTTGTCATAAATTGTTTAGCGTCACGGGTGGCCTATATCCAAGATCGGTAGAAGCATATGCCTAATCCACCGGGAAGACATTTGCCTTTCATCGTTATTGGGCATTTCTCGAGAACAGTTAGGAGTAGCATGCAAGGAATGATGAGGCTCCACAAAAGAGACCGAGGTCATGAAACTCCTCCTCTCAAGATAATAAGGGAAGAGCAAGAAATCCCAATTCGACCTCCAAGAGGTATGAGTGTAGGAAGGCCGAGATAAAGAGGTTAAGGAAAGGAGCAGAAGCTCTGGTGTCTTGAGGGAGAAGCTTGATGAGGTAAAAACAAAGAAGGAGATCGTGTCTAACATGCTGAGAATGTGGAAGGCGTTGGAAGATGAGAGGAAGCAAGAGAAGTTAGCAAGGTGGCAGAAGGTCAATGAAAAATTAGAAAGAAAGGCCTGAGGTGGGAGTACTTCCCATGGCGGAGCAAAAATCTCAAGCTGAGGAGCGGGGGGATTAATTATTAGGATTCCACGATGAAGGTGAAGGTTGAGAAAAAATGAACAAGAAGAAAGGATCAAAATGGTATGTATGAGAAGCTATGAGCAGTTTGGGAGTTTACATTTGGTTAGATGCTGGCTTCCAATACGGGTGGGACAATGGAAGGAGGTCTGGACTTTGGCGTGGGGAGTGGCAATGAGAGTGTGTGATATTTTCTCATTTTGATATTTGGTAGTGTATGCATATTCGTTTTTTCATGTACCCTTGGGTGATGTTTAACCATTGGTTGAATTGTGTGGTATATCGATGAAATGCTTGAGATGATTTTATATGTATGTTGGCTAATTTTGTGTGCAACCACCATTTGAATTTAAAGGTTAAAAATTCAAATTGAAGATTTGGAACATAAACTGTGTGGGGTAGAAACAATTAAGTAGGTATTGTTATGATGAAAAGTTGGAGGTATTTCTTTGAAGTTACTCTACCAGTGTAATATTTTTTTATTACTTGTATATATAGTTTATTACTAAAATAGGCACAATGCCATATTAAGTTCGAAGTAGACACAACTTTTCCAATACATTAGTGAACCAACAATAGTTTACTAAACACTTTTGACAAAAAAATGCATGCTCTTAGATAATAAGCTCCTCAGAAAAACATTATATACTACTCTATTTTCTTACCATATCCTAGAAAAAAATATCAAGAAATTTGTAGATCCATGCACTTCACATATTTGTACCAAAATATATTTAAGATTGTTGAAATGTGTATAAATAGAGATATACATGCACTGTACACCGATGCAAATGTTGTAATATAATCTGGTGAGCCAAAATAATGTTTAATTATTTATCTCAATTTTATGTAATCCTACATAATGTTGGGGCAATATCAAGAAAAGAGAAAATGATCTACTAGAACATAAGTTTTAAATATGTAGCATGGGGTGGTGTATCTTTTTCAATGATAGATGTTAGTATATGTTAAGTTTGAAATTTGCTAAAAATAAAATATATAGAAGTATAAACATTTGTTATAAATATTTTATTTTAACACATCTCAAGACTAAAAAGAATTTAGACTGACAACTTACTCTATACTAGTAGAACGCCCGTACGTTGCTACATGCTATAATACATATAAATAAAACAAATGGTTAAAGTCGTCTCAAAGGTCGAAGCTCATAGCGGAGGAGATATAGAAGCTTGAATAGAGATGGGAGGGTGAGGGTAAGACCGCACCATATGCATATTTTCTTCCCTACCTCACGAGCCAATATTGGTGCATGATCTCTTGCAGATGAATCTCGCTATGTGCATTTTAAAACCGAAAATGGTTAACTAAATAAATAGAAGTGTGTATCTTTTTCTTCAGGCGAACAATCATACAAGTAGTCATTTTTTTCTTGTACAGGAACCATATTCCTGCTAAGCACATAATTCTTTTTAATAACGTAGTTATTTTTCTTTTATGGTATTGCCAAGCATGTCCATAACTATGAAGGCATGGATCCATGCATGCATATATACTTATATATAATTATACCTTGTTTTGTAAATGAAATTATATATTTTGAGTCATAAATTTATAAATTACTATTATGCCATTTTTAAATTTGTGTGAACTTTGATTATTATGGTATATACCGAAACCATATCAAAATAATTTGGTATATACCAAAACCGAACTGTATTTTAATTTCATACCTTATTTCTCAAAGTATTAATATCGTACAAACTAGAAAACCTATAAACTAAACCATGTAAGCTGAATTAACTGAGTTATCTGAGTTGGATTAATTCCTCTTTGCCCACCTCAAGTATTATCGCCTCCCACCGATAAATGTGATAGAAAAGCCTAGAGGAAGCATGTGTTAAATTCATGTCAACAATACTGTCAACAATATTCATGTCGTTCTGTGCCACATAGGGAACTGCGGGGGTGGGCATGATTCTGCGCGGCTCCGCCGGTGACATCATTTTCTCATCCTATAGAGAGTTGCACACGTGTACAGAGCCATTGGAGGCTGAGCTCTCAGCTTGCATGGAGGGCATCAACTTTGCCCTGCAATGGACGGAGATGCCGATAGAAGTAGAGACGGACTGCCTTGTCGCGCTTAACATGATTAATGGCCCGGACAGGGACCGGTCTCGCTATACCATGTTGGTTGATCAAATTCAAAGGATTTTGAGGGAAGAGAGGATGTTCAAGCTGTCTCATGTTTGTAGGGAACAGAATGGTGCAAGCCATTATCTGGCCTCCTTTGGACGGACAAAAGGTCGCACTATGGTGTGGTTGGGTTGGGGACCAGGAGATGTCCCTGATATTTGTACGAATGACTTATGTCTTGATTGATGAAATAAAATCTTCCTTTCACCCGCAAAAAACAATACTATCCCATACACACCTGACACTGGATAGAGGGTCCCACCTGCTGCTACAGACGCCGATGCACCACAGGAGCGTCAAATTCCAGGAAGCTTAGTAACTCGACATATAGTACCCAGATTTTGATGGCACACATGAGTACCCGCTTGTAATGTGTCCACAACCTTCAGTAAATTACTGGCTCCGACATTTAAAACGCCCTCGTTCATGGACGAGTTGCACCTCCTGAAAGTTGCATTCATAACATACATATCTCCTCCGATAACACATTATGGGCGTGTTTGGTTGTAGTTTGCAACAGTAGTTGCATTGCATGTTCATCTCCAGCCAGCCAGGTTCTTGAAATGCAGCCTCATATGCAGCAGATGCAACCTGTTTGGTTGCCTGCGTCGCATGGAGGGGCACTTACCCCCTTGCTATTTGGTTGCCATTTTTGTGCTTAGGGTGTGAGCAGATGTAAACTTCAGCTGTTTGGTTGTTAACGGCGTTTATATTCTGCTCACCCCATTCAAATGTGGTGGCCTTACCACCACATTATTAGCACAACAGCAAGATCAAACAAAGCAAGCAACCAAATGAAATCAAACACAACAAGCAAGGAAATGACAACAAACTACTTAACTACATAGCATAAGTCTAGATTAACAACAGTGGCATCCTCCTTCCCTACTCCATGCCAGGGTGCTGCTCCTGGCCAAAATATGAACAAGTTACTAGCACAAGTCTCGCCACACACCATAAAAGTTCAACACTAACACCTTACTTAACTTAACTACATAGCATGCTCGATGTCACCAATGCAATTGTGCCTGCCTCAACGAAACCTGCACATAACCGAGGAGTTGTGGTTGTAGATCTGAATGTTCAGTCCAAGTCCTGAGATGCGCACAATGACGATGTCGCCGGGGACGATCCGGTGGCGGTGGCAGAAGTAGTTCCAGCCCCGGCCAAGCACCATGTGCCCCTCGAAGTTCTGGACCTACACCTAGAACACGCACTGCTTGTTTGCCGACAGCCTAACCACACGCGGGAGCCGCTTGATGACCAGCCAGGTGTTCATCACCTCCACGAACTTGGAGGGATGACGAGCATGGCGAGGTCCTCGTTATCCTTGATCTGCTAGTAGAAGCGCAGTGGCTCCCGGGCCTCCTCCTGACGGCCCTGCCTCAGAGATCGTCCCCTTGAACAAGGCTGGCTCATGAAGGCAATCTGCCAGACAGGTCCACCGTCCTGAGCCACCTATTCGTGGGGATGAAATCCTCGGCGCCCTCAGCTCCGGCCACCACCTGAGCTCCTCCACCCGCCACATCCCAGTCAGTCTTCAATACCTTGTCAGGTAAGATGACAAGTATTAGTGCACAAATTCTTTGCAAAATGGCACTGATCAGAGACATTTTCCCAAGAGAAAATGCCACTGATCAATGCACAAACTCTTTGAGCAAATGCCACTGATGAATGGAACTTGTTGTTGGGCAAATGCCACTAATCAGTGGCACTAATCATTGGACTTGCCCAACAGCAAGTGCCATTAATAAGTGGCATTTGCTCATGGGAAAATGCCACTGATCAATGGAACTTCACTACAAGAAATATGTCAACTAATGACCTTCTGTCAGTGACCCTAGAAGAATTGGTCATAGATCTATGACCATTTGAGACCAATTGGTCAAAAGCTGTTCGGGGGGCTCCAAACCCTAAACCATTGTGACCATTTTGGTCAGAAAGGTCGTAATTTTCATACACGAAATGGTCACAAAGCAAACAATGCAGGTCCGCTGCCTTATTTCTAGTTGTTAACGACCAATATAGATGGTCATAGCCTTGAAGATTGTGGTGGGTTGTGATGACTAGGCGCCATCTCATCAGTTTTGCCTATGTGTCATGTCCATGTGTCAATTTTTGCCCTAGGTTGTGAAGCAACCTATATTTCTGTTATTCCAAAAATTCCCAAAAAATTCTCATAAATTGTTTGGATCATATCTTCATCAAATATGTCAAAAACCTTCCTTGCCTAGTTCAAAAATAACTCAACAATATTCAGTTTCCTATCCTGTTCAAAGCAGCACTTTGTGAAGGAAGTACCACTTTGGCATGTCCAAATGGTATACATTTTCTACAGTGCTTTCCTATGCCCAAATAACCATCCTCCACCAAATGCTAGCTTAATCAATTCATTATTTTGAGCCCAGCTTCAACATTCGTATTTATGTCCAGTGTGGTACTTTGCAAAGCAAGTACCCCCTAGGCTCCTCCTTTTGAGTTGAAAATTTGTGAAGACGGTCTTCTTAGTAATTGATCATCCTCAGCCAAAACTCACTCCCATTAGCCATGTGCATTTCCCGTACCACAAATCAAACACTTGGCTGCTTATTCATGTTTGAGCATCGATCGGTCTCCTCATGATAATCTTATGTTGTGATTTTCTTCCTAGCACCTGCCTGGGGAGTTCCCAACCCACTAGTCATGCCTAGGCCGCCCAGAACACATGGCAACGCCACGGTCACGCGGTGACCACGCGGTGGGCATGCGAGCTTACGCGCTCTAGAGTTGGGGCCCTCGTCCACCGTCCAAACCTCGATGTCTCGCCATCAAACCATGTATTTATGATTAAATAGATACTTATTTACCTAGAAATGATTTTTGTAAAAAATAAAGAGCAAACTATGAGGCAGCTGCAGTTCAAATTTGACCCGCTTCCAGCTGAATCGACGGGAATTTGCTTTTTCACCAGAGGTGGATCAAAATTTTTGACACCCAACCATTTTGTCAATTGTGCATTAAATATGACCTAGTATTTTATAAAATTGATTAGGTCCATTTTTGCAACAAATATATGGTAGGTCCTTCACAAAAAAAAACTCATCTCGGGCACTCAGAAAATGGAAAATGAATTTTCCGTGCAAAGAAAATGAAAACTCCCTTAGGCAACATTGTTTGGAATTCCAAGATGCACCCTTGTGCACAATATGAGATCATTTGAACAAACTATGCCATGAATGTGGCCATAAGATTGATCATTTGGCTTGAAAGCCATGAATCTTCACACTTGATAGCTCATTTCTGAGAACACTTTTTTAAAATAATTACCGTATTATAAGTTTATTATTTTTCCTGGAAACTTGGTCACATATAATGACACAATGCGAAGGTTTTCCAATTTTTTATTTTTTTCTGAATTTTTTATGCCTGTTTCAAAATGCGGTGAAAATGGCGGGCTTGACCGTTCCTATCTAGTGGTTGAATCTTGGAATTTTTTTGGTGTTTCTCTGATTAAATAGATACTTATGTACCTAGAAATGATTTTTAGAAAAAATAAAGAGCGAACTACGAGGCAACTGCAGTTCAAATTTGACCCGCTTCCAACTAAATCGACGGGAATTTCTCTTTTTCACCAGAGGTGGATCAAAACTTTTGACACCCAACCATTTTGTCAATTGTGCATTAAATATGGCCTAGTATTTTATAAAATTGATTAGGTCCAATTTTGCAACAAATATATGGTAGGTCCTTCACAAAAAAAACTGATTTCAGGCACTCGGAAAATGGAAAATTAATTTTCCGTGCAAAGAAAATGAAAACTCCCTTAGGCAACATTGTTTGGAATTCCAAGATGCACCCTTGTGCACAATATGAGATCATTTGAACAAACTATGCCATGAATGTGGCCATAAGATTGATCATTTGGCTTGAAAGCCATGAATCTTCACACTTGGTAGCTCATTTCTGAGAACACTTTTTTAAAATAATTACCGTATTACAAGTTTATTATTTTTCCTGGAAACTTGGCCACATATAATGACACAATGCGAAGGTTTTCCAATTTTTTGATTTTTTTTGAATTTTTTATGCCCGTTTCAAAATGCGGTCAAAACGGCGGGTTTGACCGTTCCTATCTAGTGGTTGAATCTTGGAATTTTTTTGGTGTTTGTCTAATTAAATAGATACTTATGTACCTAGAAATGATTTTTAGAAAAAAAAATAAAGAGCGAACTACGAGGCAACTGCAGTTCAAATTTGACCCGCTTCCAACTGAATCGACGGGAATTTCTCTTTTTCACCAGAGGTGGATCAAAACTTTTGACACCCAACCATTTTGTCAATTGTGCATTAAATATGGCCTAGTATTTTATAAAATTGATTTGGTCCAATTTTGCAACAAATATATGGTAGGTCCTTCACAAAAATAACTCATTTTGGGCACTCAAAAAATGGAAAATGATTTTTTCGTTCAAAGAAAATGAAAACTTCCTTAGGCAACATTGTTTGCCATTCCAATATGCACCCTTGTGCACGATATGAGATCATTTTAACAAACTATGCCATGAATGTGGCCATAAGATTGATCATTTGGCTTGAATGCCATTAATCTCCACACATGATAGATCGTTTCTGAGAACACTTTTTTAAAAGAATTATCGTATTACAAGTTTATTATTTTTCCTGGTATCTTGGCCACATATAATGACACAATGCGAAGGTTTTGCAATTTTTTATTTTTTATTTTTTATGCCCGTTTCAAAATGCGGTCAAAACGGCAGGAATGACCGTTCCTAAATAGTGGTTGAATCTTGGATGTTTTTGATGTTTCTCTAATTAAATAGATACTTATGTACCTATAAATGATTTTTGGTAAAAATAAAGAGCGAACTATGAGGCAACTGTAGTTCAAATTTGACCCGCTTCCTACTAAATCGACAGAAGTTTGTCTTTTTCACTAGCAGTGGATCAAATCTTTTGACACCCAACTATTTGGTCAATTGTGCATTAAATATGGCCTAATATTTTATAACATTTATTTGGTCCAATTTTGCAACAAATATATGGTAGCTCCTTCACAAAAAAACCTCATTTTGGACTCTCGAAAAATGAAAAATGATTTAAAAGAACTCATTTCTCATAACTCTTTAAAAAATATTTGTCTTATTTCAATTTGTGATTATTCCTGAAAACTAATGTCAAATTTGCTGACACAATAAGAAGTTTTTTTTTTCAAATATTCAGGTCATAATAAAATAGCTAACATGATTTAGCACCTTACTTTTATTCAATTACAACCAATTTAAATGGTCAAAATATCTTATCTATATACTGCGTTCTGATTGGTCCAGGGGCCTCTCACGCGGATCATGGACAAATCACCGTCGGATCCTCCTGGATCCAACGGCCCGCACCGCACCCACCGCAAGCTACCCCTAAAAAACCCACCGCATATCACTCCTCTCTCTCTCCCCGCGCAGCGAACCCTAGCGCTCTCACCCTCTCAGCCCCCACACACCACTCCTCCTTATGGATCCACCGCCGCCGCCCTCTGGATCTCGACGCACCGCCACTCCCTCCCTCCAGATTGAGAGAGAGCTCGCCGCCGTCCTCTTGCTCTCGCCCCTGCCCTTCCCTCCCTCTTAACGCCGAGGCGGCAACGCAGACGGCCATCAACCTCGCCCACCTAACCCTAGCGAGAGGAGAGCGGCCATGGATCCGTCGAAGCTGGGGGAGCTGCGATCCTTCATGGAGGAGTGCAAGAAGGACCCGACGCTCCTTGCTGAACCTGCCCTCGCCTTCTTCCGCGACTACCTCACCTCCCTCGATGCCAACCTCCCACCGCGGGGGTGGGGAAGACGGCGCAGGAGGCAGCGGCGCACGCCGCGCTCTTCTGCTTCACGCTCCTCCTCGTGCTCAGGGTCGACAGCCGCACCGACTCCTCCTGGTGGTACGCCCCGTAAACTAGAGGCGGCAGGCTTGGTAAGGGGGGTGCTCCATCCAACGTGGTTGGCTAACCCGGTAGTGGTGCGCAAGGCAAACAGGAAGTGGAGACTGTGTATTGATTACATAGGCATCAATAAGGCTTGTCCAAAGGTTCCCTTCCCATTACCGCGCATCGACCAAATTGTTGACTCCACGGCTACTCAGGGTAGCACTAGATCTTCATGACAAAAGAACATGAGGAGAAGACATCGTTCATCACCCCATGTGGTACGTATTGCTTTTTACGGATACCTTTCGGGTTGAAGAGTGCTGGCTCAATCTTTGCAAGAGCAGTCCAAATAGGTTTTGAGCCCCAACTACATAGAAATATGGAAGCTTATATGGATGACATAGTGGTCAAAACCAAGGACAAAGCAACACTTGTGCAAGATCCGGAGGAAAGATTTGCGAACCTGCACAAGATCAACCTCAAGTTGAACCCTGAGAGGTGTGTTTTCGGCGTCCCGTCCGGCAAGCTTCTCGGGTTCTTTGTGTCGCAGCGCGGGATTGAGGCAAACCCAGATAAGATCAAGGCTATCGAGCAGATTGAGGCACCTAAACGGATCAAGGACGTGTGTCGGCTCACCGGCTGCGTTGCCGCCATGAGCAGATTCATCTCCAAGTCCGCGGAGCGCGCCCTTCATTTTTTTCAAGATCTTGAAGAAGATGTTGGGGAACGTTGCAGAAAATAAAAAATTTCTATGCTTCAACAAGATCAATCTAGGGAGTCATCTAGCAACGAGAGAGAGGAGTGCATCTACATACGCTGTAGATCGTGAGCGAAAGCGTTCAAGAGAACGGGGTTGAGGGAGTCGTACTCGTCGTGATCCAAATCACCGAAGATCCTAGTGCTGAATGAACAACACCTGCGCATTCAACACACGTATGGTTGGGGAAGACGTCTCCTCCTTCTTGATCCAGCAAGGGGGAAGGAGAGGTTGATGGAGATCCAGTAGGACAACGGAGTGGTGGTGGAAGCATCGGGGATCTCGGCAGGGCTTCACCAAGCTCAGCGAGAGGGAGAGGAGGTACGGGGGGAGAGGGAGGCGCCAGGGACTTGGGTGCGGCTGCCCTCCCTCCCCCCTCTTTATATAGGGGGCCTAGGGGTGCGCCGGCCCCTAGAGATCCCATCTCCAAGGGGGGGGGACTAGGGGGCGAACTTGCCCCCCAAGTCAAGTGGGGCGCCCCCCCACCCCTAGGGTTTCCAACCCTAGGCACAGGGGAGGCCCAAGGGGGGTGCACCAGCCCACCAGGGGCTGGTTCCCTTCCCCCCTCTTCAGCCCACGTGGCCCTCCGGGATAGGTGGCCCCACCCGGTGGACCCCCGGGACCCTTCCGGTGGTCCCGGTACAATACTAGTGACTCCCGAAACTTTCACGGTGGCCGAAACTGGACTTCCTATATACAATTCTTCACCTCCGAACCATTCCAGAACTCCTCGTGACGTCTGGGATCTCATCCGGGACTCCGAACAACTTTCGGGTTACCGCATACTAATATCTCTACAACCCTAGTGAGGGAGTCCCGGATTAGGGGGTGTCCGGATAGCCGGACTACCATCATCGGCCGAACTATCATCGGCCGGACTATCATCATCATCGACCGGACTCTAAGACTATGAAGATACAAGATTGAAGACTTCGTCCCGTGTCCGGATGGGACTTTCCTTGGCGTGGAAGGCAAGCTTGGCGATACGGATACGTAGATCTCCTACTATTGTAACCGACTCTATGTAACCCTAGCCCTCTCCGATGTCTATATAAACCGGATGGCTCTAGTCCGTAGGACACAACAACCATCATTACAATCATACCATAGGCTAGCTTCTAGGGTTTAGCCTCCTTGATCTCGTGGTAGATCCACTCTTGTAAACATCCACAATATCAATATCAATCAAGCAGGACGTAGGGTTTTACCTCCATCAAGAGGGCCCGAACCTGGGTAAAACATCGTGTCCCTTATCTCCTGTTACCATCCGCCTAGACGCACAGTTCAGGACCCCCTACTCGAGATCCGCCGGTTTTGATACCAACATTGGTGCTTTCATTGAGAGTTCCTCTGTGCCGTCACCGATAGGAAGGATGCCTCTTCCCGTCTTCAAGGACGGCATCTTCGCCGATGGAGCCTTGGCCGCCGGCCAAACTATCCGGCTAGGAGGTTTTCTTATGACCGCCTGTCCGGCCACCGCTTCAACGATGACCTCTCGTGTCATCGAGAGCAATCTTCACGTCAACTCGGAATTCGCCGAGCAGTTAGATCCAGCAGAGCTCTCGTCTGTAAACGAACTCTTGGATCGGATCGCCGCCCTGGGAGTCGCTACAGACTACAATTGGATCGGGCTTAAAACCGATCTGAGAGAGATTAACTCTCCCCAGGTTACCCACCACGTCACGGTGGTAGAGGAACATCGCGACGATCCTTCTCCCATATTGAAAACTAGTCGTGTCCGGGCTACCGAACCCTCCATGCCGGATTCCCGCGGAGGAGCGGATTCCGATCAAGCACTGAACATAAAGTCAGGCATCAGACCGGACTCGTTGGACAACGTTCCACTTTCCAAGCTTCCAAATTCGGAAACTTCTCGGCCCTTGAGCCTCGAGATGGGCAGGGTCCCGGACTCAGTTAGGCCCGCCCGTCCAGATATATGCGATCTATCTCTAATCTGGCAAGAGCCAGCCGAAACAGTACATCATTACTGGGCCAGATTCCTCCTGGTCATGGACCGGATAAAGGACTGCCGAGAGGAAAACGCAATCTCGATCTTTTGCAACAATTGCATGGACAGGGGAATCTTGAACGCCGTCAGCCATCATGAAATCACGCATTTCGCCGACTTGGCATCCATAGTGCGAAAGTACTGTGCCATAGAAAGTTTCCGGAAAACCGAAGATAGGTTTTGGGATAATCCGGCCCCGAACATAGCCCCAGTCCACAGCAAAAGGGTGCATTACACTCAGGCACCAAGTACAAGAACCAAAAAACAGAAGCCCCTTAAAGGGAACGGAACCGTGCTGGAGGGATGGCTCAGCAAACCCTGTACAATTCACAGTACCAAGGGCGCCACCCCAACACATAGCCTTCGTGCATGTTGGATATTACGGCAGGTGGCCAAAAGTGGCGAGGAGCTTCTAGCCCCGCGAAACCGCACCAACAATACCAGTACGGTATCAACCGTCTTTGAGACTTTCGCATCAAACAATATGCGGAAACGAACGATCCATAGCCTTGCCGAAGTCTACCAAGTAGCAACAACAAATCCTTGGAGCGACGCGGCCATCACCTTCAACGCCAGCGACGAACCTAAATTCCGAACAGCCTGAGCACCAGCCGCATTGGTCCTCAGTCCAATAGTGGACGGCTTTTGACTTACCAAGGTACTCAAGGATGGCGGCAGCGGATTGAACCTCATTTACGAGGAAACTCTCCAAAAAATGGAAATAGACTGGAGCCGCATTGAGCGAAGCAGCACAACCTTCAGAGGAATAATCCCTAGCCGGGAAGCACGCTGCACCGGAAAAATCACACTCGATGTGGTGTTCGGTTCGCCGGACAATTACAGGTCCGAAGAAATCACGTTCCAAGTGGCCCCGCTCAGCAGCGGATACCATGCTATATTAGGACGAGAGGCGTTCACGATTTTCCAACCCGTACCCCATTACGGGTACATGAAGCTCAAAATGCCTGGGCCTGGCGGGATAATCACTCTCGTTAGTGATCCGGACATAGCACTCCGCGCCGAAAACAAAACAGCCGCATTAGCCCTGGAGGCACTATCCGAAGCCCTAGCGGCAGAGGAACTCACCGCGCTGCGCGCTACGGTGCACAGAGACGACGTGATACTCGATAAGAGATCCAAGTCCACCTCCTTTAAACCAGCGGATGAAATTATGAAATTCCAGGTCCACCCAACGGACCCGACAAAGACGGCCTCCATCGGGGCACAGTTGAACCCTGATGTAGACGCCGCGCTGCGAGAATTCCTTCGGGAAAATTGGGACATTTTCACCTGGCATCCTTCAGATATGCCAGGAATCCCTCGCAGGCTGGCAGAGCATAGCCTAAACATCCTAAAAGGGTTCAAGCCAGTCAAACAGGCTCTTCGACGATTTTCCGAACCCAAAAGACAAGCAATGGGAGAAGAACTAGCCAAACTATTGGAAGCCGGATTCATCAGATCAAACATCCGGATTGGCTAGCAAACCTGGTAATGGTACCAAAGAAGGACAGATCCTGGCGCCTATGTGTCGATTTCAAAGACCTAAATAAAGCCTGCCCAAAGGATCCCTTCCCCCTCCCCCGCATCGACCAAATCATCGATGCCACTGTAGGGCACGATTCATTGTGCTTCCTGGACGCATACTCCGGCTATCATCAAATCAACATGGCAGAAGCGGATCAAGCCGCAACGGCGTTCATTACTCCATATGGACGATTCTGCTTCAACACGATGCCCTTCGGACTTAAAAACACCGGCGCAACATATCAGCGCATGATTCAGACATGTCTGGCTACCCAGATCGGCAAAACAGTATAGGCATACGTAGACGACGTAGTCGTCAAAACCAAACACGTCGAAACTTTAGTAGACGACTTGAGGGTCACATTCGACAACCTCCGAGCATATGACATCAAGCTGAATCCGGAAAAATGCGTTTTCGGTGTACCAGCCGGAAAGCTCTTGGGCTTCATTGTATCCGGTAGAGGAATTGAAGCAAATCCGGCCAAGATCCGAGCCCTATCGCAGTTGGATATTCCAAAAAACCTCAAACAGATCCAGAAATTGACTGGATGCGTGGCGGCTCTCAGCCGCTTTCTCTCCCGCCTAGGAGAAAAGGCATTGCCCCTCTATCGCCTCCTCAGGCACACCGAACACTTCGAGTGGACGGATGCTGCCACTGCCGGACTCGAATAAATAAAGGCCATATTGGCAACGAATCCGGTCCTGGCTGCGCCCAACCTGGGCGAACCTATGTTGTTATACATCGCGGCAACACATCAAGTAGTAAGCGCGGTGCTCGTCATAAAACGAGAGACAGAAGGGCATAAATTCCCTCTTCAAAAACCAGTGTACTACGTATCCACTGTTTTAACCCCCTGCAAGTCCCGTTACCCGCACTATCAAAAGATAGCATATGCGGTGTTCATGGCATCCTGGAAGCTCCGACACTACTTTCAAGAGTGTTCGATAACAGTGGCCTCCGAAGTACCCCTAAATGACATTATAAATAACCGCGACGCAACGGGCAGGATTGCAAAATGGGCCATTGAGCTCTTACCATTCGACATAACTTACAAACCCCGGCGAGCTATAAAGTCGCAAGTTTTGGCTGACATTTGTCGCTGAGTGGACTGAAGCCGAACTCCCTAAAGAGTACGGCGCATAGTCCAATTGGATTATGCATTTCGACGGCTCCAAAATGTTGGCCGGATTGGGGGCAGGCATCGTACTAACGTCCCCAACCGGGGACAGAGTCCAATACGTACTCCAGATAATGTACACGGACTCCAACAACGCAGCCGAATACGAGGCCCTCTTACATGGCCTCCGGATGGCAATCTCCATGGGCATCCAACGCCTGGAGGTGCGCGGGGACTCAAACCTCGCAATATCCCAAGTAAATGGAGACTTTGACGCCAAGGATCCAAAAATGGCAGCCTATCGCAACGCCGTCCTTAAAATGTCAGCTCGGTTCGAAGGACTTGAATTCCACCACGTGGCCAGAGATAATAACCAAGCGGCCGACGTATTGGCACGCATCGGCGCAAAACGTGACGCTGTCCCTCCAAATATCTTCCTGGAACGGCTGTTCAAGCCATCCGTACTATGGGAAGAGGAGTCCGGAAATAACAAACCAGAGGCAGCCGCGGAACAATCTGACATAACCGGCGATCCAGCCAACGAAACAACACCCTCAGCTCACGACATAATGGCAGTAATCGCCCCATGGACAGAGCCGTTCCTAGCCTACTTTCTTAGGCAGGAACTCCCCGAAGACCATAATGAGGCCCGCTGCGTAGTCCGGTGATCTAAAGCCTACAAGGTCCATGAGGGAGAACTCTATAAGAAAAGCACAACCGGAGTCCTTCAAAGGTGTATCTCCGAAGAGGAAGGGCGAGACCTTCTGGCTGAAATTCACGCCGGACTAGGCGGACACCACGCTGCAGCCCGGGCCCTTGTAGGAAAGGCATTCCGTACAGGATTTTATTGGCCGACGGCCCGGGCAGATGCTCAGGACTTAGTCCGAAGATGCGTCGGTTGTCAGCTCTTTGCTAATCAGAGCCACATGCCACCCACCGCCCTCAAAACTATACCCATTACATGGACATTCGCGGTCTGGGGGCTTGACATGGTTGGACCACTTAAAGGGGGAACCCACAAGCAAAGGTACCTATTGGTCATGGTGGATAAATTCACCAAATGGATAGAGGCCAAGCCAGTTAAAACGGCAGAGTCCGGACCAGTGATAGACTTTATATCTGGGGTAGTACACCGTTATGGTGTCCCCCACAGCATCATCACTGATAATGGCACGAACTTCACGGCCGATGAGGTTAAATCATGGTGCAAAAATAGGGGCATCAAGCTCGATTACGCTTCAATCTATCATCCTCAAACCAACGGTCAAGTGGAACGAGCAAATGGTCTAATAATGAGCGGCATCAAACCCAGACTAGTGCGGTCCCTTACGAAATCTGACACGCACTGGGTAGAGGAGCTCGACTCCGTACTCTGGGGGCTGCGGACAACGCCTAACCGTACTACCGGATTCACACCATTTTTTATGGTATACGGCGCAGAAGCAGTTTTGCCTTGCGACATAATTCATGACTCACCTCGAGTGCGCATGTACGAAGAAACAGAAGCCGAGTTGGATCGGCAGGACAGCTTGGACGCATTGGAGGAAGAACGCGACGTCGCCAAGGCTCGTCCCGCATTTTATCAGCAGCAGGCTCAAAGATACCAAAGCAGAGAAGTACGGGCCAAGACTTACAACGTTGGCGAACTGGTTCTACGCCTGCCGGACAAGAAAAAGGACAAGCTCAAGCCCAAATGGGAAGGCCCCTTCATCATCGATAAAGTCTCGACCGGCGGAGCGTACCATCTACGAAATACGTCGGATAACCGACTCGAGCCGAACCCATGGAACGCAGCCCGCCTCCGAAGATTCTATGCCTAGCGCCGGACTAAGAGTTCGTCCCTTTCCCCCCGTCCAATTTTTTTATACTTCAGCTGCCTTTTATTTATCTTTTTCTTCTCAACCCTATTCATCAAAGCCTTAAAAGGCCTACTTGCGCATCGTTCGCGCGCAATTGATGTGCTATCCGCACTCATTATACCTGGGGGCTTCTTTACCAGAAGCTTAATTATAAGGGCTTCATGCCCAGCACATGTGTCAAGCCTCCACATGTACCTTTTATTCACCATTATATGCATCGATATGACTTAAGTTTTGGCCAAGCTGGGTTGCCTGGCTCCTGTGCTTACCCCTATGTTCCCGATTGTTCGGCTAGGAGGTAAAGGGAGCACCTCTACGATTGTTACTGCCGGGTCAGCCGGATGTGTACCTCAGACTGGGTGAAGCCGAAAGCTAGCGTTCTTAAGGGAATATTCGGTCGGTGACTTAAAAGATGGTTTTTATCCACTTATTTATCTGCCCCCAGATGTTTTTCTGCTTTTTTTCGCAGTCCGGACATGCACTTTAGGGCATGCCACCCCCAGAGGAAAGGAACCCTTAACGGAACTATTCTCCCTGGAAGATGTTTCTTACTACCCATGTAATATAACATAACTAGTTGGGCACTTGTCTGATAAAGCACTAATGAGCCCTACGCCTGGTCTCCATGGATACCCCAGTTGTTTCATAACCGAGAAGGTATTCGGACACACTCCGGACTCTAGGGTCCCGAGGTCGAAGCGAAAAGGTCGGCAAAGACAAACGATCTACAATCCGGCTAGAAGGCATTTTATATGTCATTTTATAATACATTGTCAAATCGACTGATTGTATTCTTCCTCAATCCCGTCTAACAGGTTGTCTAATTTACAGTCCTGTTGGGAAAATTTAGCGGCCAACTCTACTTGGCTGTATACTAAACTCACAGGGATCTCCTTCCCATCGGGCCCCACAGGTCCGACTTCGGCCATGTGGTTGGGATCCGCCTTCTTGTAACGCGTCTTTATCATGGCCCAGGCCTCCCTGGCACCTTGGCGACAGGCTGAAATCTTCCATAAATGGAAGCGCTGCCGCACTCCCTGAAGCTTCTCCGCAAGCTCCCCAAGACCCTCGGGTAAGGAGAAGGCTGGCCATAAAGCCTGGATGATGCCGCTCATTGCCTGCCGAACTTGTTCGATCAGTTGCAACAATTCGGGAAGTTGATCACCCGTTGATACGGGCATCTCCTCTCCAGGGCGACCTGTGAGCATACCTGCAGACATATTCTGTCAAATCGACTTCCTCGCCGAACTCTTCTTTTCAAAGGAGTTCGCTCAAGCACTTACTATAGATGCCGCAACGAAGCCGCTGATTCTCCTTAACGGATCCCGACAGCTCGGCCCGAACGCCTTTCAGCTCTTCTCCAAGCTGGGCATGGGCATCCCAGAGCTTGTTCCTTTCATGCTGCACCTTATGCAGCACCCTCTCGCCGGCCTTCAGTTGGCGCAGAAGTTCTTGCCTGTCCGGATCTTGTCCGGCAGCACCTGCAACGTCATTTTTTAGACTTGCGCAAAGGCCATACGCTACTTATCTTTCTAAAATAATGCGTTACCAGGAGAGGTCCCTGTGTTTCCTCCTGCGCCAGGGAGTGCGGCCTCAAGTTGGGCCTTGCACTCCTGCAGCTCCTGAGACAGTTGGGTATTCTTCTCGGTAAGATCCTACGTTTCATATGATCCTTAAATCAGTTAATATAACTACTTTAAGTCTCGGGGGCTACTGGCATATACAACTATTAAGTTCTCTTACCCGTATGTCTTTTACATACTGCTCCGTGGCTCTGGTAAAACCATCTGGAGAAGCACGAAGGTGCGCGTCCCCCGCGTTAAAGGCATTCAACGCCTCGGGGGAGAAGCACGCATCATGAAATACTGTCCGGCGGCGCCTGTGATTCATGGCACTCTCCACCTCAGACTTGGTGGCGGACAGTCTGTCGGCATCCTCCGTCGGAGGAACGTCCGGCTCGCACCTTGCGCACGCCTCCCCCTCCAGACCAGGTGATGGATCCTGGCTGGTAGAGGTTGGATTGGCAACCTCCACGCCCGCAGTCCAGCGGGCGCTTTTTTACCTACGAAAGTCATGAGCACTCAAACGCTTCCTAGGAACGTTGCTCTAAATAATGAATTGTGAGCTACACCTTTGCGGCGACGTTTCAGTCCGCGCCGCGCTCCTCTTCCGCCTACTGGTCCGGACTGGCCTTTGTTGGTCAGCCACCGCGGGCTCGGCTTCTCGCCCTAGGGGCACCTCCTGCACGGCGCCATCATATACGGTGGTCAGAAATAAGCAAGGAAGGAATGAAGGTGTCAGGACTTCGGTCGCAATCACCTGGGAAGCCGGATATAGTCCGGGATAGTCGGCCGTGATGGCGACTAAGGCATTGTCCACGCTGAGCTGGTGGAACACCCCGTCGATTAGCTCCACCTTTATGTCCGGATCCTCTTCGGAGGCCGGATCCCAGGATTTCTCTGGATCCTCGGGTTGCGGAGCTGGACTTAGCATGTCCTCCACGATCCGGCGCAGTTCCTGCGTCGAAAGAAGAACACAATATAAGAAACTTAAGTTTCAAAAAGCATGGGTCGGGCACGCAGAGTGTTCGCTTACCCAAGGTCGGGGATTATTCATGGAGAACCCATTTAACGGGTTCGTCCGAAGGAAATCCTCCTTCTCCCCCTTATACAGGCCGGACAGGATCGTCACCAGGTCTTCGACCGAATCCGGCCCTTTACGGCCATGACGGGTGGCATCGTCCTCCCCGTTGAAATCCCACATGGGGTGGCCCCTGTATTGTAGTGGCTGCACCCCCCGCATAATGCATGTTGCCATGACTCCAATCATGGTCAACCCGGAATGGGCCAGTAACCTTATTCGGCCCATCAAATAATGGAAGCTCTTGTCTTCCTCCAGTTGGGGGCTCCGCGGACGCCAACTAAGGCGTTTCTTCAGAGGAGCATTGCTGAACTCCGGGAGGCCGATCCAAACAGGGTCCGGCAGCGGAGCGTCTTCTATATAAAACCATCCTGAAGGCCAGTCTTCGGACGCCTTCTTAGGGGTTCCGGATGGATATTCGGTCCCGGAAATACGCCATATATGGACCCCTCGTGAGAGCGGGGTACAAGGCAGAACAACCTCTTCCACAGCGCGAAATGGGGCTCGACACCCAGGAATAGCTCGCAAAGAGCTACGTAACCCGCAATGTGCAGGATTGAGGCGGGCGTGAGGTGATGAAGCTGGAGTCCGTAGAACTCCAGGAGCCCGGGGAGGAATGGATGTACAGGAAATCCGAGCCCCCTTATCAGATAGGGGACGAAGCATACCCGCTCCCCTTTGTTGGGACTTGGGGTAACCTCCGCTTGCTTCCCACCTTTGTAGGGCCAGCCCGGCTCGAACCGGAACCATAAAGGCCGGAGGGAGATATCCCCCCGCTTGGAGCTTCACCAGCTCGTTGTGCGGAACAGAGCATCTCCTCCAATCTCCTGGCAAAGGGCTGGGAGCGCGAGAAGAGGAGCCGCGTTGATGGTCCATGATGGAATGGATTCTTGGTCGAAAGCGCTCCGATGAGTATTTGCGGGAGGAAGATGGCGATTTGGATCTGGATTCTTGCCTCCCTTATAGGCAGATTATTCGCACAACTAGGGGATAAAACATAAAAGACACCCTGGCTTTTCACATTCGCGCGACGCATGGAGGAAGGCCATTATTGGGCATGGAAGCCAAGACGCGCAACATTGATGAGGAAGCCGGACACTGTTCGGCAGGTACGTAGAACTTGAAGGAGAACCCGCCTTGCAACGCCGAAGACTACACACACGCTGGACTTATCGTCATTTAAGCCTGGTTCGGGGGCTACTGAGGGAGTCCAGGATTAGGGGGTGTCCGGATAGCCGGACTACCATCATCGGCCGAACTATCATCGGCCGGACTATCATCATCATCGACCAGACTCCAAGACTACGAAGATACAAGATTGAAGACTTCGTCCCGTGTCCGGATGGGACTTTCCTTGGCGTGGAAGGCAAGCTTGGCAATACGGATACGTAGATCTCCTACTATTGTAACCGACTCTATGTAACCCTAGCCCTCTCCGGTGTCTATATAAACCAGATGGCTCTAGTCCGTAGGACACAACAACAACCATTACAATCATACCATAGGCTAGCTTCTAGGGTTTAGCCTCCTTGATCTCGTGGTAGATCCACTCTTGTAAACATCCACAATATCAATATCAATCAAGCAGAACGTAGGGTTTTACCTCCATCAAGAGGGCCCGAACCTGGGTAAAACATCGTGTCCCTTGTCTCCTGTTACCATCCGCCTAGACGCACAGTTCGGGACCCCCTACCTGAGATCCGCCGGTTTTGACACCGACACCTAGCGTCACCGAACCTTAAGTGTGTAGACCCTACGGGTTCGGAAATCATGTAGACATGACCGAGACAGCTCTCCGGCCAATAACCAGCAGCGGGATCTGGATACCCATGTTGGCTCCCACATGTTCCACGATGATCTCATTGGTTGAACCACGATGTCAAGGATTCAAGTAATCACGTATACAATTCCCTTTGTCAATCGGTACGTTACTTGCCCGAGATTCGATCATCGGTATCCCAATACCTCGTTCAATCTCGTTACCGGCAAGTCACTTTGCTCGTACTATAATGCATGATCCCGTGACCAAACACTTGGTCACATTGAGCTCATTATGATGATACATTACCGAGTGGGCCCAGAGATACCTCTCTGTCATACGGAGTGACAAATCCCAGTCTCGATCCGTGTCAACCCAACAGATACTTTTGGGGATACCCATAGTATACCTTTATAGTCACCCAGTTATGTTGTGACGTTTGGTACATCCAAAGCACTCCTACGGTATCCGGGAGTTACACGATCTCATGGTCTAAGGAAATGATACTTGACATTGGAAAAGCTCTAGCAAACGAACTACACGATCTTGTGCTATGCTTAGGATTGGGTCTTGTCCATCACATCATTCTCCTAATGATGTGATCCCGTTATCAGCGACATCCAATGTCCATAGTCAGGAAACCATGACTATCAGTTGATCAACGAGCTAGTCAACTAGAGGCTTACTAGGGACATGTTGTGGTCTCTGTATTCACACATGTATGACGATTTCCGGGTAACACAATTATAGCATGAATAATAGTCAATTATCATGAACAAGGAAATATAATAAAAATCGTTTTATTATTGCCTCTAGGGCATATTTCCAACAGAAGACGGGCCCAATGGAGTGGACCCAGGAGGCCGAGACAGCGCTGCGGGATTTGAAGAAGTACCTCTCCTCTACCCCAGTGCTGGTTGCGCCCAAACACAAGAACCGTTGCTGCTGTACCTAGCGGCAACGAATCAGGTGGTTAGCGCTGCACTAGTGGCGCAGAGAGAGGTCGACGAAGAGGGAGCGGTAGCGGCAGAGTCAACGAATGGCGAGCCGGAACCCTCCCCAGCAGGGCTCGGTCCCGGCAAGACTGAGTCCCCGGCAGGGGCTGACGCCAGTGCGATAGGGCCCACGTGACTAGGTGAAGTGGCGCGGAAGAAGAAAATGGTGCAGCACCCAGTTTACTTCGTCAGCTCCCTCTTGCAGGGGACTAGGTCGAGGTACTCAGGTGTGCAAAAATTGCTCTTCGGTCTCCTTATGGCCTCGAGGAAGCTGCGTCATTAGTTCCAAGTGCACGAGATCACTGTGGTCACCCGCCTCCCGTTGCAACGGATATTGCATAACCCAGATGCAATGGGGAGGATCGTCGAATGGGCCCTGGAGCTGTCGAGTTTTGGTTTAAATTTCGAAAGCACCTCGACGATTCAGAGCAGAGTCTTGGCAGAGTTCGTTGCAGAATGGACCTCAGCGCCTAACGAAGAGGTACAGGAGACCACTCTCCCCGGCAAGGAAACGAGCCGCAACTGGATCATATACTTTGATGGGGCTTTTTCGCTGCAAGGCGCCGGTGCTAGTGTGCTACTTGTCGCACCCAGCAGAGAGCACCTCAAGTATGTCATCCAAATGCACTTTCCTCGGGAGATGTCAACTAACAACACCGCCGAGTACGAGGGCTTGCTCGCCGGTCTTAGGATCGCGGCGGACCTTGGAGTCAAAAAGCTCATTGTCAGGGGTGATTCGCAGCTCGTCGTCAGACAGATCAACAAAGATTATCAAAGCCCGTTGATGGAAGCTTACGTGGATGAAGTGAGGAAACTAGAGGAGCGCTTTGACGGTATATGAGCAGAGCATGTCCCTCGGACGGAAAACGACATCGCCGACTACCTGTCAAAGCACGCTGCCCTCAAGCTACCTGTGGAACCAGGTACTTTTGTGCTTCGGTTAACTCAACCATCCGTCGAACCATCAACCAGGCAGAACATGCAGAGGAAGCTAGGCCCCGGCAAGTACTTCCCCACCGAGCTCCCCGGAGCCGCTGGCGAAGATGTTGCCGTGGTTGCCGATCCTGTCGCAGGGCAACCGACTCCGGCAGGTCCTCAGGCCATGGCCATAGAGATGGCCGCTCCCGTGGAGGAAGAAATGCCTTTGGTCCTTGTCGTTGAGCCACGGGCTCTGGCATGGGCGCAGCACACCGTCGATTCCTCCAAAAAGGAGAGCTTCCTGAGGAGCAGGAAGAGGCGGAGAGAGTAGCCCACCGGTCTGCTCTGTACCAATTCGTTGATAACGTCTTGTACAGAAAAAGATCGAATGGGGTGAAATTGAAGTGCATCTCCCGGGAGGAAGGACTAGAGCTATTGGCAGAGATACATGGGGGCATATGTGGCTCCCACATAGGGTCGAGGGCCCGTGCTGGCAAGGCTTTCCGGCAAGGTTTCTTTTGGCCCAGTGCCCTCCAGGATGCGACGGCACTAGTAACCAAGTGTGAAGCGTGCCAGTTTCATTCAAAGAAGCGTCATCAACCAGTTCAAGCCCTTCAAACCATCCCTCTCACCTGGCCCTTCTCGGTCTGGGGGCTCGACATATTGGGCCCTTTCCCTCGTGTCGTCGGGGGCTTTGAGTACTTGTACGTTGCAATCGACAAGTTCACAAAGTGGCCAGAGGTGAAAGCAGTGAGGAAGGTGACAGCGCAGTCAGCCATCAAGTTCTTCAAGGGGCTAGTTTGCCATTTTGTGGTACCCAACAGGATCATCACCGACAACGGCACACAGTTCACAAGCCACGCCTTCATGGAGTACATTGAGGATCTCGGCAGCAAGGTCTATTTTGCTTCCGTGGCACAACCACAGAGCAACGGCCAAGCAGAGAGAGCAAATGCTGAAGTTCTGCGAGGCTTAAGAACGAAGAATTTTGACAGGCTGCGCAAGAGTGGAAGGCGCTGGATTGACGAGTTGCTGACGGTTCTTTGGTCGATCAGAACGACGCCAAATCGAGCCACCGGCCAGACACCCTTTGCCCTGGTCTATGGGGCAGAAGCAGTTCTCCCCACGAGACTCACATATGGGTCGCCTCGAGTGCTCACTTATGATTATCTCGAGCAAGAGCGATTGCGGCAAGATGACGCAACGTTCCTTGAGGAAGATCATCTCCGGGCGGCTGTGAGAGCAGCGTGCTACCAGCAAGCCTTGCGCCGCCACCATAGCCGCAAGGTTCATGCCCGGAGCTTTGAGGAAGGCGACCTTGTTCTTCGGCACGTTCAGTCGGCCAAGAATTCCAACAAGTTGACGCCAAAGTTGGAAGGCCCTTATCGGGTGACATGAGTCACTAGGCCCGGCGCAGTCCGCCTGGAGACCGAAGATGCCATTCCAGTGAGCAACTCCTGGAACATCGAGCATCTTCGCAAGTTTTACCCATAAGGCGCGGCTGCCGGGCCCCCGGCAAGCCCCTTTTTTTACAAACCTTGCCGGCAAGGCATGTGAACCTTCGTACAAAGCCAGGCGCAGACCCTGAGCATAAATAAACGAAGTGCTGGTGCCCTAAGTTATAGCATGCATGCTAGATTGAGTCCCTCCCTCGGTTAGGGTTGATAGTGCTTAGCGGCGACTAACCCCTAGCATAGAGGTTGGGCTTGTGTTATTTTGTTCCTATCTATCCTCTTTGGTGCGCAGGGTACATGAATGTTTCCGCCAAGCCAAGTGGAAGGAAGAGAACAAGTCGGCGCTCCGGATCTGGCAATCCAAGCTTGCCGAGGGCTAAAGACACGAGGGTCCACCCACGGCAATCAGGGTTGCCAGGGGCTGCAGATTCAGATAAGTTTTCCCATTCCCTGTCATGCATTTCCGTACAAAACTAGGGACGTACGGAACATCGTTTTTGTTCCAAAGCTGTCGTGTTCCCCTCGTTCCTATCACCCAAGAGCTTCTTGGTTTGGAATATGGTTGTAGCCGCGGCGGCAAGGAAGCAAGCTTAGGGGCACCCACACTTCGTCCCTGCCTCCGCCAAATGCGTGAGTATGGACGAACGGAGTGGGGGAACGGCAAGGCCTGCTGTCGGGCAGTGGTGTTTATATCAAAAATAACAAGGATATGTTCCTTGGTATGGGCTTTGCCCACACGCACACACAAGACCCGGCAAACCCCCTATTCCATTAATATGTTCCATACATGTACAGTTATACGTAATATAAACATGAACAAGAAGATTACAGGTTTTAGATCTAAATAAGGCCTGTGGGCTTACGAATTAAAAAAAGATAAGATGCCCGTAATCCCTTTCTTGTCCCTCTCCTCAAGAAATGAAACAAGAAGGCAAAAGGGAAGAAGGAGCGCCTAGGTGAGGTACGAGCAGCAGAAGGCGCCAAGAGAACATGCCGGCGGTCGCCTAGGAGAGGGTTGGCCGTGGTGGCGCCGGAGGAAGAGCTGGAAGATGAGGCGGCAGTCCGTCAATATGCTACGAAGGCGTCGGTGCCATTGTACTCTGACTTGACGGCCCGCCACCCACCTTCTTCGCCTTCTCCGGCGTCCCTACGCCAGCCGCCCAAGGAGGCGACCCCGAGAAGTTCAAGGATCCGGCGACACGGATGATGGGGTCGCCGGTGTCGCCCGGAGCGGCGCCCGACGCTTAGTCGGACCCATCATCCTGCCGCCCGCTACCCTCGTCGTCGCTGCCGCTGTCCTCCTCGCCACTCTCGCTCGAGGAGGAATCTTCATCATCAGAGGAGCTCTCCATGCAGCACCGTACGCGAGTCCCGAAGTGCCCAAAGACCTTAACGGAGAGGAGGCCGCTCTCCATTAATTTGAAATGGAGAGTGAGCCCCTCCGTCAGGCTGTGGATGCGGGCAAAAGTCTTCCATCCTCGGCAAAGATACATGATGTGAGGGGTGGGGAACTCGACGTCGGCCCATGTGCCGCTGTTCCCATAGCCCCTCATATGCAGCCGCAGCGCCTGCGGCGGGTCCAGCTCCATCTCCCACGCAAATGGGGTCGGAAGGCGAAGACGACGGCGCGGCGGCTGGCGCAGCCTGATGAAGAACTCGTAAGGGTTATCCCCGACATGGCCCTCCACCGGGGGAGGGGCCGCTGGCGGAGGCGAGGCCGATCTGCCGCCCCGTCCTCCTCTTCCTCGAGCGCCGCGACGGCCTCGACCTCGCCCCCTCCCCCTCTCTTTAATGGCCGGCTCCGCCACTACGAGTTCTCGGGGAGGAGCGACGCGTTGTCGAGCAGAGAGCCTCGCCACCACCGGTGAAGCATCAGCGCGCCCTCTCGCCATGGTAGAAGAGAGGAAGGAGCAGGGATGGGGAGAGGCGGATGATAAGGTACTGAGAGGTGCCTTTCCTCCCGTTCCCCTCCTTATAAAGAGACGGGGGCGGGGCTCGGCCGCCCCTTTCGGCCAATCCGGCTCATTAAAGGTGACATCGGGCGAGGCCATCGACCGCCCTCCACGCCCAATTGAAGGCGCATGGGAATCAACCCGCGCACGCATGTCTTCCTGTATCCCACACGCCTATCATTCTCTTCGCGCCGTGCATGCGGCGTACGTGGCGCGGGAGACGGGGTAATAGGACGCGTGGAGCGACGGTTCCCGGGTAAGGACAGTAAATGAGCGGCGGCCCCGCAGTCTCTGGAACGATGAGGGGTGATTAGAGATTAGAGAATAAATTGAGCAGTGATGAGGGGTGGTGATTAGAGATTAGAGGTTAAAATAATTCAGAAATTTGAAAATTAAAAAAAAAATAAAAAAATCGTTTAATTTCCTTTAGTACCGGTTGGTGTTACTAACCGGGACTAAAGGTGGAGCTCCACGTGGCCGCGGCCTTTAGTCCCGGTTCGCGGTTCGTTTAAGAACCGGGACTAAAGGGGAGAGGCGGCCTTACCAACCGGGACAAAAGCCCCTTTATCTACTATTCATCTCTTCTCGGTGGTAGTGCTAGGGATGGTGTTGCCTCGCTCAGCACCGATGTATCATGCCTTGGGTGTGTGCGTGCCTTTGTATCGGGTTGTTGATTGATCGTGGCTTTATATATAAAGCGGAGCGAACGCCTTTTTGGTAAGATAGCATCACTGTACACACCCTTAAGATCATATCACACAGAAGAGTAAAGAATAGCACTAGGAAGGTGATCAATCCACTCCATGATTCGATTTCTCTCGACCGACAAGGACGCAACAGAGACCGTATGTTTAGTAGTGTTAACAATGGACATAATAATTCCATCGATTTCTCAGCGTGCCACGCAAGTACGCTCGTTAATAGCGAGCTGCTTTCTTGAACGATTACATACCCCGTTAAGCAATACCCCTTTTGTTCATCATGTTGGTTCCACACATTTCAAATTATTTCCTTCCCTCCCCAGTCCATTGCTTAGCCAGCTGAACAATCTAGCCAGCCAAAGCTAGTGCGCGCCATGTCACGGCCACAGCCACAGCCACCACCCTCACTTTCTTCTCCCGGCTTTAATCCCTCGACCGGCGGCCCCTTTAATCACCCGCCCCGCCCAGCTTTCGCAAAGCGCAAATAATGCAATGCATGCGAGCGAGACATCAATAGTTCTATACACGCTCCTCCATCGTCCGTCCGTTCGTTCGTTCCCTTACGTGCTAAGGCATCATGGCTATGCAGCTGCACGCCGCGTCCCCGGACTCCGAATACTACGTTGCCAAGTCCCCGCCGCCCCCACCGCCTTTCTCCCCACAACCGGAGCCGGCCCCGGCAGCCGTCAAGCCCAAGTCGCCGCACGCCTCGCTGGGCGGCGGCCCAAGGGCGCCCGTTGCCACGGCGACGACGCCCCTGACGCCTAGCAGGGACAGGGCGCGCCAGGAGCACAACGACGGCGGCGGCGACCAGGCGCAGTTGCTCAATGGGATCGTCCTCGTGCTGCGCGCCGGCGCCGCGCTGCTGTCCTTCGTGGCCATGGCGCTCGTCGCGTCCTGCCGCCACGGGGACTGGATGGACTTCATCCGCTACCAGGAGTACAGGTGCGCGTGCGCGTCATCTCTAGCTTGCCGTTCCTGTCTGTGTGCATGGTGTTCAACTGTTGATCATGGGCTGGGCGGTCGCTTTGCATGCTTGATTTGCTAGGTATCTTCTCGGGGTGTCCGTGGTCGCGTTCGTGTACTCTGCGGCGCAGGCGTTGAAGAACTTCGGCCGGATGCGCCGCGGCGACGCCCACGCGAGCTTCCTTGATTTCGCCGGCGATCAGGTGAAGTTGCAACGAATCTTGCCTAGGCCAGTGCACCACGTGACCATTTTAGATGCAGCTTCCGTGTGCGGTGACTTATGACTAGCTTATGGATTGTGTTTACTTAGCCGAGCCTCTATGCATGTGTCATGCAAGTTGAAATATTCCCATGATCTGGATGAATGCAGGCGGTGGCGTATCTGCTGGTCACGGCGTCGGCGGCGGCTCTCCCTATCACGATCCGCATGAGGTCGGCGGTGGTCAACGTCTTCACGGACGCCATCGCCACGTCCATCGTCCTGGGCTTCCTCGCCTTCGCGGCGCTCGCCCTGTCCGCCATGCTCTCCAGACAGGCGTAATACGACTATGTTATAGCTAGCCATGCACTCAGCTCATTGTGAGTCGTGACATCCATCCATGGTTGTTGTAGAAGAAACTTAGTTAAATCCAGGAGAAAAACAAAGTTCAAGAGTAAGCTCGTGAATACTCTTTTGTAGAAGAAACTAGTTAGATCCAGGAGCAAAAAAGAGGGGCAAAAAAGAACAAAGTTCAGAGTTGCTCGTGGCATCTGAAGATCAGATGATTGCATGACGACCCAACTTGTCAAGAGAGCAAACTGCGCCACCACCCCAGTGTTGTTCGCTTACTACTAATGCGAACCTAATTAGTAATCTGCAGTACCTATTTGCGACACCCCGTTCTTCCCGAAACAATACTAGCAACCCTGTTACTGTGGCTGCACGGTGTATATATACACCCCAATGTTTTATCTCATAATTTTACCTAAATGCTACACAACTGACGTGAGTTCACAATATTTTCTGAGCGAACGCAATAATCGTCCGCAAGATGCCGCGCGATGCAAGGACCAAGTGGCAACGCCGTGTCAAATTCGCTCGCTCCCTAAAACTAGCCACAATGGATAGTAACATAAACGATAGTAACATAAACTAGTAACATGCTTACGGGAAGCGGATTAGGAGTTCTCGGATGCTCCACCCCCCTATATTCAAAAATAATTTAATAATTCAAGAAAAAGTTAAAAGAAAATTCTAGATATATTTTTGAACCAAATATGACTAGGCATTGTACTCATATAAAAAGTTTGGCCAAGGAATGGTTCTCGTTGACTTCAGGGCAAAAAAATAAATTTATGACAACGATATAGCATGAATAGTACTTGTATCTAGAATTTTTTGGGAAATCTTTGACCCTGGATACAATAAAAGTCATTCCCTATTTAATCTTTTTATACGAGTGCAATACTTGATCATGTTTGATTCCATAAAAAGTTTCGGGATTTTTTGACTTTTTGAATTACTAAATTATTTTTGAACATAGGTGTCGTAGCACCCGAGAGCTCCTATGCATTTTCGCATGCACATGTTACTAGTCTATGTTAGAGCAACTCTAGCAGAACCGCATCTCGCCGGCCCGCAAAACGCGTTTGTAGTTCGCGAAAAAACGTTTTTGCAGGCCGGCGCGGACGGCCGCAGAGGCAGACCCCCCAAACGGACCCGTATAAAAGGATATTCGTGGAATATACTTTTTTATAGGTCGGCTTTGCGGGGTCTGCTCTTGCACCTGCTGCATCCCGCATCCCACCGGTCCGCAAATATAGCAATACCACATCAATTATCAATACCAACACAATACAACAATCATACATATTACAAATAATTATTCAAATCACCAAATACAAATACAAATAATTCAATACAAAACTGGTCCCGAATACAAATACAAATACAAATATTAAAAATGAGTTTGCTACTGTCCAGTCCTTTGTCAATGGGTGTTTGCATTTTCAATCTCCTTGTATGTTTGAAGAAAAGTTCTAATGCGGTTAGGGTCTCTAGCTGGTTTGACACGGCTGCACATATTGTCCTAGAAGAATTCCAAGTTCATGCCTATCTAATCTTCAAGAATCATGTTGTGAAGAATAACATAGCATGTCACAATGTTCTTCAAGGTCTGCTTGTCCCAAAAACGAGCACGACCACGAACAATGGCAAACCTAGATTGCAAAACCCGAATGTTCTTTGAATGTCTTTTCGGGCTGCCTCTTGCACTCCTGCGAACTCACATTGTATTTTAGTTTTGGGTTCTTTGATGCTCTTGACAAATGTGCACCAAGGAGGGTATATACCATCTGCAAGATAGTACCCTTTTATGTATTCATGCCCATTGATAGTGTAGTTGCAAGTAGGAGCATCATCACTAGTAAGTCTAGCAAACAAATGAGACCGTTGCAACACATTAATATCATTGAGAGTGACCGACATACAAAGAAGCAATGCCAAATCCATAAATTCTCGGATGCTACGGCCTCTAGCACAATTGTTGCATCACGGTACTTGCCACAGTACATTCCCTGCCATGCCTTCGGGCAATTTTTCCATGTCCAATGCATACAATCAATGCTACCTAGCATGCCAGGCCAACGTCTCCTCTCATTAGATGCCATCAATTTCTTTGTGTCATCCTCGTTCGGTGCCCGAAGATATTCGGGACCAAAGACACAGATGATCACTTTGGCAAATTTACAAACCGACTCAATTGTTGTATCTTCACCAATGCGAAGATACTCATCGGCATAATCAGCCGGAAGCTATACGCAATCACCCTCATAGCTGCCGAGTTTTTTTGATATGCACTAAATCCCTTCAAGCCGGCAGCATTTCTTCGTTGCGTAAAATACTGACAATTGGCCTCGCAAGGTTGAACAATTGTAACAAAGAGGGATCGGCGCATTCGGTACTTTCTCCGGAAGAGGTGCGGTCGATACGTTGGATTCTCTGCGAGATAGTCTTGCATCAATATCCCGTTCCTGAGATGGTGTTTTCGAGGGATGCAAAGACGCCCGACGATCAATCCTCGCCGCCTCTTTCGGTTCTCATCTTCGTGCTCCTTGACGGCAAGAGCCATCACTAATGTTTGCTGCCGAAAGTTTGGGAGCATCACCTCAACATCCAAGTCGTCCGAAGCAGACGAATCGGAGAGTAGAAACTTCTCGCACGGGGTCAATTCCATCTACATGAACAAGAAAGCACATGCCGCGTCAACCAACCGGGCTCAATTCCATCGACACGAAGCAAAATAACACTAACCGACAACAACGAGGGGCATCTCAAGGGCGGTCGATCCCCAGCGATGACAGCGACGAGGGGCGGATCTTCTCGCCGGATCCGCGGGGGCGGTGCGGCCTTGCGGTTGTAAAGGGTGCAAAAGGCCCCGCCGGCGTGATTCTGCCCGCATATTTGGCCGGAATCGGCAGCGGCGGACAGGCGGAACCTGTGGCGGGTGGCGGCGGAAGGAGGTGCAGAAAGGGGCATGGGCTGAAATGTCCCTCCGGCCAAATGCTTCACTTCGATACGGGGCACCGCAGGGGCGAGGCGGAAACCCGTGAATAGGCGGGTTGGGGCCGAGTTTTCCCGCGCCCGTCAAAGTTTTTTGCGGGACGGCCGCGTTTGCGGGATGTGTTCGGGCGGAATTTTCCGCGCCAACCCGCATTTTGGCGGTTATTTTGCGGGTCGGGGGCTTTTGCGGGGTCTGCTAGAGTTGCTCTTACTACCTCTATAGTGGGGAGTAACATATGTGTGGTAACATGCAACACATCATTTATTAGGCTATAGACTCATCTTGCCATGATATACGGGATGTTACTCATACTACTAGTAACTAGCTATGTTACCACTTTCCTCTCTTTCTTCATTTATTGCTTGCCACATATCTATTTTATCTAGATATGTGTGATGTTACCACCTATGTTACTCCCAATGTGAGTAGTCTAATGCGCTTGCATGATTACATCTGGCATCCCCGTTGACTAGAAGAGCGAGTCGAAAGAGTGATGCCTTTGCTTCAAGAACATACTCACAACGCTCTGGTAAGTTCTCCATCCTCATTAGACTCACGCTCCCAGCTCAAGCATGTGTCTTCTCTTGCGTTGGGAAGGGCCGGGACTTCTCCTTCCTCCTCTCCCGCGGCTGCAAGGGGGGGGGGGGACAACATCATTAGTCATCTTAAGCATCGGGAGAGCAAGTCGAGATCATCGGTGGAGGAGGGGGCGAGTGGTGGGGTGTGATCAACAATGAGAGAAGCCTAGATTGGGGTCGAGGTATGTTCAATCCAGGCTGAAGAAATCCCGCACCCTCACCGGAGTGGCACAATCTAGTGGTTGGTGGGAGATTCGAGGGAACAAGCACTACTGCAGAACAGTCTAGCAGTGGTGGGCCAAAAAGGCCTACTACCAGTAGCGGGCGTGGCTGTGGAGGGCGCCCGTCACTGTTCTCCTGCCACTGCTAACATGTTACCAGTGACGGGCCAGCCCTTCCACCCGCCACAACACTAGTAGAGGCATACACATTTAGACGCCCTCCACTTGCAACCTCCCAGGCCAATTCTTTTTTTCCTTTTTTGCTGCAACGACACGTCACATTATATTATATCAATAGTTGAATATGCATTGCATGCATTAAAACATGCATCCATATGTATAGATTAAAATTGCAATACATGCATACATCACATTACAAGTCACACAGAAAATAATAAGTAGTCACATAGTATTCCCACTAAAGCCCATTGTAGTCACTACATGTTACATACAATCACATTATAACAATGACGATGAACTGGACAAAGATTATCAAGTTGTTCAGTTTCAACACGATCTCACTTGTAACCTTGCATACTTCATGATTGCTTTTCTCTGTGAGCATGAACTTGGAGTCATCATCCTTTGTCTTCTGCCTATTTGTAAACCCTTTAGGGTAGTCTTGTAAACGTCCACCTACTGTCTATTTTCTATACTAAAAAACCCTTTTACTTTGTAAACAAGATGCACACTTTGTGTTCTTACAACAATGCAATTACAATATTGTAGTTCAATTTTGTGTAACGTATACTTGGTGGCAATTAGCTTGAAAATCTAAGGCCCGTAGGTACGATGCTGAGCAAGATCAGTCATGCAAGGTTGATGTCGTGCCATTATTAATCAACCTTTTAGCATCACTATATATTGATTTTTCTCATGTATAAAATATATATTGTTTGCCCACCTACCATGTCAATTTTTTTACTATGACGACACCCCCCCCCCCCCCCCCCGCTTTTATAATATAAAGCAACCATCACCGAACAATCCAGTGGAAGCACACATCACCACAAATCACACACCCAAGTTTGGATACAAAGTCACTTAAAACAACAAGACCACCCCAAAAAACTCCAAGCAAACATTAGGTGAAACACTAAGCACTACAATGGAGTCATCGGGGCCCTCAATCGTGAACAAGCCACCACAGTGAGATGAAGCCGTGCATGACGAACCATGAGCTCCAAGGCAACACCTTTAGGAAGGGAACGACTCCGGTGCGCCGCCACCGCCCAATCCAATGATCAGGGTTTTCCCTAGAGCACCACGACAATGAATGAGAGACTGTGATGATGTCTTCGGGAAGGGGACAATGCTAGAACACTGCAGTAGCCGGCCTGACAAGTCAGGGCGGATTTTTGCCCCGGCCAACACTCATCGTCATCGAATTGTGGTATGGACACCGCACCACCATCACCGAACAACACACCCCGACCACCATGTCGCCCACACGACCGTGGTCACCGGACAATGCCTCAGCCGCGAGCTCCGCGCACTAGCTCCCCAGCATCCAGCACCAGGGTTGCAACCCCGGCATCCGAGATCGTTCCTTAGCCATGATACACCGCACTGACGAGGCTGGCTGGAAAGCGGACACCTTAGCACGTTTTTTTGCATGGTAATACATGTCTCATTCATATTATAAAGAACAAGGTACAAGTCATGTAAAGACCGACATGATAAAACTGAAAAGATAGCAGAACATCTCTGAGCTTGACACCAATGCTCGTCACCTGTTGTCGGTTTCAAAACCGGCGGATCTTGGGTAGGGGGTCCCGATCTGTGCATCTAAGGCCAATGGTAACAGGAGGTAAGGGACACAATGTTTACCCGGGTTTGGGCCCTCTCGACGGAGGTAAAACCCTACTTCTTGCTTGATTGATATTGATGATATGAGTGTTACAAGAGTTGATCTACCACGAGATCGTAGAGGCTAAACCCTAGAAGCTAGCCTATGATGATTATGAATGTTGTGATCGTCCTCATACGGACTAAACTCTCCGGTTTATATAGACACCAGAGAGGGCTAGGGTTTACATGGAGTTGGTTACAAGGAAGGAAATATAATATCCGAATCGCCAAGCTTGTCTTCCACGCAAAGGAGAGTCCCATCCGGATACGGGAAGAAGTCTTGAGTCTTGTATCTTCACAGTCCAGCAGTCCAGCCAAAGTATATAGTCCGGCTGTCCGGATACCCCCTAATCCAGGACTTCCTCGATAGCCCCTGAACCAGGCTTCAATGACGATGAGTCTGGCGCGCAGTTTTGTCTTCGGCATTGCAAGGCGGGTTCCATCTCCGAATACTCTAAAGTAATTATCGAACACTTAAACCGTGTCCGGATCTGCAAGATGATCTTCACATACCACCGTAGAGAGAATGATATTTCACAAATGTAATCTGCTGACAACATGACACGACACTACGGTCGGGTTATTACTCGAACCGTTTTCCCACAACCAGCGACAACGCATATTGCGAGGCAGTTTCCTCTACATGTCTTGCCGAAGCAGAGAACGTGTCCCCTTATCACGGGATTCTCATCAATATGGGTACGGGTAGTCCAACCGCATCGTCAATTGCGGCGAGTGGGGAACGAGCGGGTTCCACCAGGCCAGTGGGGAGGCGCAAAAGCTTTTTACTGCCTCTATAAACAGATAAGGTCTCTTCCTTTTTTGCTCATGCCCTTTCCTTTCGCTAGTCCATTCGCTTCTGCTCGAGCCCTAGCGCCCAAGCACTCTTCTTATCCACCGAAGAGAGAGATTCCGAAGATGTCCGGATCCGGAGCTGGAGGCAAATGGATGGCCTCTACCATCCGAGAGAAGGATATCAAAAAGCTCCGAGAGGCCGGGTACTTGGCCAAGGAAATCGACCATCGTCTTCCACCGGCGGGATAGATCGTCCCCACTCCGGAGCCCCACAAGAGGGTCGTGTTCCTTCCTCATTTTGTCCGCGGGCTCGGGTTTCCCCTCCACCCATTTGTTCGCGGCATCATGCATTATTACGGAATAGATTTCCATGACCTTTCCCCCAATTCTTTCCTTAACATCTCGACGTTCGTTGTCGTGTGTGAGGCTTTTCTTCGTATTTCGCCCCATTTTGGCTTATGGCTGAAAATCTTCAACGCAAAGCCCAAGGTGGTGAATGGTGAGCATGCCGAATACGGCGGTGCCATGGTGATCAAGATCCCAAGGTCGTATGGCCGACCGCGCCTTCAATGATTCCGTCAAGGAGTGGCAGCAGCAGTGGCTCTATATCACCAAACCGCGCGGTAAAAAGTGGGCTGCTGCTCCCGAATTCAGATCCAGAGCCCCACTGTGGCTCACGTCCTGGCCCGAGAAGGGCCTGAACTGGTCCTCATCCGACGAGTTGTCGATGCTCCAAACGGGCGTCCAGAGCGTGGTCAACAAGGATGTCAAACTCATCAACATAGTCTAGGTGATGTTAGTTCGCATGGTTCTCCCCTGCCAGCGTCGAGCCTGCAGTTTGTGGGAATACGACTCGGACGAACACCAGATGCTATGGGAGCTCTATGTCTCTTCCCACAAGGACATCTGGAAGGTGCTCTTCAAGTCCGGCAAACCGTGGCCGGGCTCCGCCGAGGACCGCGGGTATCAATTATCCCGTTCTGCGAGTCCGGTAAGTCATTGTTGTGCCATGTCCATCCATGTTTTAGCTGATGTGTCCTGAGGGAGACAACTTTATCATGTTTTCTATAATAATCCTGGAATGGATGAGAAATGTGGAGCGGATATACTGTCCAGCCCCACTGTCGGAGGAACCGGCCGGACCTCTTCTGACGAAGATGTTGGTCCCAGCGCCTTACAAGGCGCCGAAGAAAGAGGTCTTCGAGAAGGTCAAGAAGACCCGGAGTGGCCTCCGTCGTTGCGATGCTTCGGACACAAAATCCGAAGACTCCCACGACCATCTCCCCTCCGAAGATGAAGAGGAGGAGGAAGAAGACGAGTCCCCCATAGGGGGAGGGAAGAAAAGCACGGCTTCCTCATCCCTGGAGGTCCAATCACCGAAGAGGGGGAAAGGTCCCCTCCCCGAGGCGTCCACCATGGCTGTTGATAGCAGCCCGGAGTGGGATCCCATGGCCCAGCGCCTGGTAAAGTCGTAAGTATACGAAACCCGCACACACCTACGTGCCTGAGGTCATTAGGATGTAGTAGTTTTAACTGTCGCCACATTTTGTACAGCCCGAAGAGGTCCCACGCCGGACAGTCCTCATCGGAGGATTCGCTAAGCTCCGATGCCCTGGCGAGCAAGACGCCTCCGGAGGGCCCTTCCCCGGAGCTTAGGTGCGACACTGAGGTGTCGTCTCAGCGGGGCCCGGACCAGGGGAGCATATCCCTGGGGCCGGACACACGGGAGCAGCGGCTCCCATGTTTGTCGACGGCGGGGGCAATGTTGGATTCGGCCCGCGGCCGGACATGGTCCTGGAGACTTTTAGGTCTCCAGGATCGGGCGAGCAGCTACCTTTGGTGGGGGAAGGCCCACCTGCTCCGCCAGCGACCTCTGTCCATGCAAAGCTGTCGGGCGGCCTATTGACGGCGCTAAAGAGTGCGTCCATCGTCGATGAGCATCGCACCCTCATGGATGCGGTGATTGAAAAGATTCAGTCCACCGAGAGTGGACTAAATGAGTCCTGCCTTAGCCTTATAAAGGGATTTGAGGTATGTTCTTAGAAACCTTTTGGAGATTATCACAGTATGAGTAGTAGCCCCTGATGCACTGTCCGGCGAAAGGGAGAGAAAACCGGATAGGGGATCAAATCATCCGCTTTGTAGGAGACTCAGTTAATGACGTGTATCCCTTTGTTTGAAAATAGGCGTCCGCAGAGACGACCGCCGCTCATAGTGCGGAGGTGTTCCAACTAAAGCAGCGTTTGGAATGGGCCGAAGAGGAACTTGGCCGTGTGAAGAGCAGTTGGAGGAGAAATGTCGAAACCTTGTGCTAAGTTGAGCACGAATTATCAGTTGTGCCTGACGAAAATATTTGTATTGTATGCTCTAGGGGCGAGTACCAAAATTGAGGCACTAAGGAAGGCTGTGGCCAAAGCCGACAATAAGGCCGCCGCCGAACAGGCTCTTCGTGAGAAGCACGAGGCCAGGGTCATTGAGGCTGAGTGAGAGCTCCAGGAGGCCGTGAATAAAAGCGAGGCCTTGGAGCAGAGTCTGGTAGGGAAATAATACGAACTCACCCTTGCTCTCCAAGCCGTAGAGGATGCTCGCGAAGGAGCCCGAGGTGCTCTGAAGGACATTCAAGAGGCCCGGAAGGTTGTGGCTGGTAAGGCCTTCTGTACTTGAGCCCATTTTTACATCGTAATGGGAGGAACTCTAAGCGACAAGCTGAATTCTTATTTCTCCAGGGGCATTTGCGGATCTGCCACGCAGCATATCAGATGCTGCCCAATTCTACCAGACTGAGGAGAAGAAGTCTGCGGAGAAGCATTTCTGGTCGCGGTATTCGGCGCCGAATAATCCGGTGCCCTTTATCGATCAGCTGAAGCAGTTGGTCGAACTGCACCAGGCGGCCGAACTGGCCATGAAGGACTTGGTTGTCCGGCTGTAGCCCACGGAGCCAATTCCAAGCAGTTACTTCTGACTCGTGAAGTGGATTGTTGGAGCTTGCCCTCGGCTTGATGTCATTAAGAGATCGGTCTGCATAGAGGGTGCATGCATGGCGTTTACCCGTGCGAAGGTGCACTGGGGGAAGCTTGATGCTGAGAAGTTGATGACTGAGGGACCACCGGAGGGTATGGAGCATCGCAAGCCCGAGTTGGGCTATGAGGGTGTCCTGAAAGGAGCCCGCCTTGTGGCGGATCAGTGTACCAAAGACACTATATTTCCCTGAAGGCAGTCGTGCCATTCTTTGTAATGCAGGATAATGGCACTTTTATTATTTATTGAATGTTTATGTGAACTTTTTGTTCTTCATGTGCGGCTGTTTAGTGTATATAAATCCTGAGAGTTGGCCAGTCGTCGGCTTCTGCCCCCTCGTAAAAAGTACGGGGGTGTTCGGGACATACCTGAACACTCTTTATCCCATTGTTGGGTCCTTTTAAGGAGGTGTTACTCACCGCGAACCAGTCAATCAGTCTATAGGGCTTTATCACTCTAACTTAGCCATAGGAATTCGAGTATGGTCGGCGCAGCCCCTGGTGTTCGGAAGACCGCACTAGGGGCTCTATCGGTGCCTGATCGAAAGGCCAATCCATCACACTTTGCATTTATAATGGCATTATGTGGAATAAATCTTTAAAGATTTTACAACTTCTCGAACAGCGACCAACTCTCGCCGTATCATGACAGTCGGTTTTCGGCTTTCTCTACTGAGGTGCTCGTCCGGAAGAACCGGGACACAATCGCAGTAGTTCTCCCAGTGCTACCTTAGCCGATAGAGCGGAACGTATGGTACCAAAACATGGGAACCGGGCAAACCCAACTAATGACCCAAGACATGATTCAGAGCTGATGCATATAGTGCTATAAGTTCGGGGTGACGAGCGACCGAAAAGGTGGTCGGACCTTATTACCATATCATAAATATTATGAAGCCCCTGGCATATTGGGGTATAACACGAGGCGTGGGTGCTGTTTATGACAGAAAGGCGTCAATGAGGAACGACGGACAGTAAGTGTTATTTAAGTCTACTCATTGTAGTAGAGTGACATGTCTATGCATATGAGTACGGGTTATAATTATAAAAGAGGTGTTTTTGGCAGAACCTGTCGTGGCCGAACGGGAGGAGGCTGCATGTGGATCCGAATTGTATCCTTACTGCCTCCCTTGGGGGGGGGTTACTTATGTGCTCCTGCCTTGTGCGTCCGAGTTGATTCCACGTCGCCAGTCCTATTCTGCGCCAAGGTTAGTCTGTAAAGACAAATGCTTAAGGGCAGCTGCATGTCCTTTGGTTGAACCGCGGGTGCCTGATCGGAGCCTGGCTGAACCAGGCTATCATGCCATAAAGTAGCTCAGACTCCTCAGTTGGTGTCCGGGTAGTTGGCTGTCGAACCAAAATTTGATAAACAGGCACGACTCGCTATTCCAGCAGCGGTAGGATTTCCACTCTGAGGATGGAGTTCTGCCTTGCCCATAATTGTGACTATGTCACACGGGACTGGCCTAATGTTGTACCCCGTTGAATCTAGCCAACGTGGTTCGTCCCGGTAGTAGGTGGTAATTACTGTATAGGGGGGACAATGCCGAAGACTTATTCTTTGGCGTGGTATTTGTTTGGTGATCCGAAGACAACCATTAGTATGGTGGGCCAGTTAAAACTTGGCCTTTGCACCTTGCATCTTTGAGGAGATGTTGTTGATAGGTTTATGCCCGTGGGGGTTCATGTGAGATGGATCGCCCAAGCTATTGGGTTGATAGTCAGTGCAATAAAATTTCTATGGCTGATGTTGTCCGGGCGGTCGATGTGGTCAGAGACGATCGGCCGTATTTTTGGGGGGATATTCCTTTGACCTCACCATGTTTGATCGGTCTTTCGTTGTTTGGAACCTCCCTTCATTGTTTCCGGCACGCGACCGGCCGTTTTTCTTGGAGGATCTGGCATTCTCTATTGGTATGCTTGGCCGCCCTTCTAGGGGTACCGTGAATTCCGCATGGTTGATCGAGTATGCTGCTCAGACCGGATGGGCATAAGCTGCTCTTGTTCCGCTGATCGGATCGGGGGCCGCAGAATTCGACGCCAACTCCCCTGACTTGACGTTTATGACGATTGCGCCGAGCCTTGAGGATGCTGCTTCATGTTTCCTGCGTGTTGTCCTGGAGCATGGTGATGTACTGGCATCGGGGTATGCACCTTAGGTTCTCCTTCTTTGGTTGAGGTAGCGAATTGTGCTGTGTATGTTTTTTGTCGAGGCGGTCGAGTCCGTATTCCTCGGTGGCGAGGACCTTGGTCCATCTGTCAGTGAGCACATCTTGGTCAGCTTTGAGCTGTTGTTGCTTCTTTTGCAGGCTCCTCGTAGTGGCCCTAAGCCATCGCTTGAAGCGAACTTGTTCTGTGAGATCCTCAGGCACGCCGAATTCATCATCGCCGAGTCTCACTTCGTCTTCGGAGGGGGGCGTGTAGTTGTCCCTCTCCGAGTATCCATCCGTCACTTGTCCGGCCTGCTCGAAGGCACGCTGATCGGGCTTGTATTTATCTTCGGCATCTTCTGGATTGTTTCTGACTATTGTGCAGGAATTGTTGTGGCGGGGCTTGGGGCGGCACTAGTGACGTTCATACTTTGCCTTCTTCCTTGAGGGGTCATCCTCCATTGCCTCCTCGCCATTGGTTTCTTTCGGAGTGTCCACCATATATATGTCATATGAAGAGGTGGCTGTCCACCGCCCCGTGGGTGGTGGTTGCTGTTCTTCTCCTACATCATCATCCGAACCGTCGATGTCTTTGGAGTCGAAGTCAAGCACATCGGTCAAATCATCAACCGTGGCTATGAAGTGGGTGGTGGGTGGGCAACGAATTCCCTCGTCGACAGCTTCCCACTTGAGCCGGACATAGTTCGGCCAAGAGTCTCCTGACAAAGAGAGAGACTTTAACGAGTTTAGCATGTCGCCAAAGGGCAAGTGCTGGAAGATATCCGCAGCGGTGAACTCCATTACCAGAGCCCAACCAGATTCGGCGGGCTCGGAGATGCGCGAACTAGAACCTACAGCCGGATACGAGCCCGGGGGTCCGGTGTCACAGGCTTCCTTGGGGGTGAAGTCTATTTTCGGCTCTACCACCGATGGGTGTGCAGCCTCTGGGGCGGGGTCCATCCACCCGTCCTCGGGCGACGCAATCTGCCCTAGATTTAGGTCCGGGTCTCCTGCAGGGTGATATCCCGAGCGTTGTCCGTCAGCAGGTCTAAGCCGTGCTCATGGCGACTGTCCGGCGCTCCTGGCATAGGCCCGAGTCCGTCGAAGATCAAGTCTCCGCGGATATCGGCCGTGTAGTTTAGGTTTCCGAACCTGGCCTGTTGGCCAGGGGCGTAGCTGTCGATCTGCTCCAGATGGCCAAGTGAATTGGCCCGCAGTGCGAAGCCGCCGAACACGAAGATCTGTCCGGGGAGAAAGTCTCACCCAGGACCGCATTGTTGTTGATGATTGAAGGAGCCATCTAGCCTTGCAGCGACGACACAGAGGAACTCTCAATGAAAGCACCAATCTTGGTGTCAAAACCGGCGGATCTCGGGTAGGGGGTCCCGATCTGTGCGTCTAAGGCCAGTGGTAACAGGAGGTAAGGGACACAATGTTTACCCAGGTTCGGGCCCTCTCGATGGAGGTAAAACCCTACTTCCTGCTTGATTGATATTGATGATATGAGTGTTACAAGAGTTGATCTACCACGAGATCGTAGAGGCTAAACCCTAGAAGCTAGCCTATGATGATTATGAATGTTGTGATCGTCCTCATACGGACTAAACTCTCCGGTTTATATAGACACCGGAGAGGGCTAGGGTTTACATGGAGTCGGTTACAAGGAAGGAAATATAATATCCGAATCGCCAAGCTTGTCTTCCACGCAAAGGAGAGTCCCATCCGGATACGGGACGAAGTCTTGAGTCTTGTATCTTCCCGGTCCAACAGTCCGGCCAAAGTATAGTCTGGCTGTCCGGATACCCCCTAATCCAGGACTCCCTCACCTGCCTCCGGCACCACCACATCAGCCACTGAAGAAAAGAATGACGAATCACCTCCTCGCCGAGCTCGATGCGGCTCCATCGCTAATATGCAGCTTTGCGGACCTCCAAGGTGGCTCACCAAAAGTGACCGTTGAACGAATCAGATCGGGGCAACACCCCGGACACGCAATTGAACTCCAGATCTGGCACCCCACCACGACTAAAACGCCGAAGGAGGAAAGCATACATGCCATCCACGAACCACAAGCCCAGCACATGCTCCATCTTCCAGACGTCGTCCATGCAGACCACAATCTGCATCCACTCCTGGACAACCTCCCAAGCTCCGCACTGATGCGGGAGCAAACGCCGTTGCAACGGCGAAGCCCGAGGACACAGGTCCACCCAAGGATGTCGCTGCCGCCACACCATCCTTGCTTGAATAGACTGGTTTCCAAATCCATCCGCGACCATAGGACTGATGGCCTCGTCAGGTAAGAATCCGAAGAATCTTTATTCAGCGCTATCATCATCGTCGTCAAAGCAAAGACGATGAACAACCTAAAAACCTAGACTACGAGGGAGTAAAAACGATCCACACACGTCGATCAGGTGACCACCTCACCACCGACGACCAAGATCCCTGGCGGAGGGGGCCGTCGGAAAATGGCATTGGAATATCGGCCTCCCCTGACGGCGGCTAGGATTCTAACCGCCAGGGACGAGAGGAAAACATTGATGCGTTTGGTGGCCTTGTCGGCCATATATAGGCAAGGGGGTTCAAATAAAATAACTCTCTGAAGAGTAGTAAGCCGGGCTCTTCTCCAAGATACACCTCACAAAACACTTGAAAGTTGCAAATATTAGACATGGAGTTGGGCCCGATGTCTTGAGGACGGAGGTCAAAAAAGTGCAGGACGTCTCTGAAGAACTTTGAGTCGGGTGGTGAAAAGCCTCGGTTCATGTGGTCAGTGAAGACGATGACTTCCCCCTCTTTGGGCTGAGGCTTTTCCTCTGTTGGGCCAGGAGCACGATATGACATGACTTCCTTCTTTGGCAGATAGCCAGTCTTCACAAAGTCATCGATTGTACTATCCGTGACGACGGATTTGACCCAATTGCATGAAGTGGGTGGTTTGGGTGGCATTGTGAAGAAGGAAGCGTAACAAAGAGTAAAATTTCCAGTTCAAATTTAAGCCGGAGAGAAAGTGTTACAGTACATATTCAAAATGGCGGCTTATGAAGGGGCCTAATGGTATATGGCTAATTATATCAGGTTATTTAAACCGCCATGAGCAGTCAAGTTACTTAAGCCGCCATGTGTGATTGATGTTATCTATTGAGCATTGCAATTTAAGTCAGTTATTAGAGCCGTCGGGCCTAGGTGGATCTATCAAAATACAAATGTTTGGCTAAGTGTCATACAAACAAGTTTCACAGATTGCAATCATTATTTTGGATCAACGGATGCTCAGAAAAAGGAAATAATCTAGACCTAAAAACATGTACAGATGAGTTCGTGAGTTCTAATGAGGTCTCTTTGCAGGAAAAAGGGGATCCGCTAGTATCAAAAGTGGAAGCAAAACAACCATCGCATGAGTTCTATATTACTTTCGTATCAAAAGAGGTTGCGGTGGAGGAACTACGAAAAACCGTGAAGAACACGAAGGATGGGCAGAAACCCTAATGCGGATCTATGGTGCGGGAAGGCAGAGACTTACAGGTGCATATCTACTGCGGAGGGTCGCCGCCATTCTCTGGTTCGGTTCAGGTTGATGCAGCGGCTTGGGATGAGGACGACGGTGCACACTGCAGTGGCGGCGGAGCTCGAGCGGCAGAAGGTCGTGATAGGAAGAAGACGATGGAAAGGGGGAGAATGAAGAAAGACTAGTCGTGCATATTTATAAGGGAAAGACTGATAAGTGGGCGCGAAAAAGGAGGAGGCCGAAAATATGGTTATCCAGCTACTTGGACGCCTCGATTCTCGGGATGGTCATTAAGATAAGGATCTATTGAGATATGTTGGACAAAGTGTGCATTAAAGACAGATGACGTCATGGCGGGTTACCATAGATCCATAGGATGATGTCATGGCGGGTTAAAAAATTTCGTACAAACGATGAGCAGAAGATTTTTTCTAAGTGTTGAAGATTGACACGAACCAGTTCAAATCAATCTGGGGCCTAATGTTGGGGATATAACTATTAGGTATGACCCGCCCAGGAGGGGCCGGGTTATACCTATGACGATTCATGAAGCCCAAGACGATGCTTGAAGATGGCGGTTCAGTTAAGGGCCCAAAGCCCAAAGGCGACTTAAGGCCCTTAGAGATAAACCGCCATATGTATATAGCTTGTATTGTAAGGCAGGAATAGAGAGAGGCCGAGCCGGACACTGTTTATGAGCCGGCCGGGACTCTGTGAGCCGCTGGGCGTCGACCTCTGTATATAAAGGGACGACCTGGCGGCGGTTCAGGACAAGTAATATCAGATCGAGAACTAGGTCAAGCGGATTCGCTCCCTAGTAATTGAGACATAAGCAATTCCACCTCAAACTGGATTAAGCCATTACCTTCACCGCAAGGGGCCAGACCAGTATAAACCCCCGTGTCCTTTGTCCCGTTTTAACCCCTTTAAGCTTCCTAGTTGCGATGGCTCCACGACTAAGTCCTTTCACTAGGACATCTGCCGTGACAATTCCACGACACACCTCAAAAACTTATTTAAATCATGTGTGTATATTCCCGAACTAATTATTTTGTTATTAGCTATACCCAAATTTGAATAGTGTGTCACCTCCTCATCGAGATCGACGCGGCTCCATCGCTGATATGCAGCTTTGCGAACCTCCAAGGTGGCTCACCAAAAGTGAAGCCCTTACCGTTGAACGAATCAGATCGGGGCAACACCCCGGACACGCCATCGAACTCCAGATCTGGCACCCCACCACGACTAAAACGCCGAAGGAGGAAAGCATACCTGCCTTCCACGAACCACGAGCCCAGCACATGCTCCATCTTCCAATGGCCTCATTTGGTAAGAATCCGAAGAATCTTTATTCAGCGCTGTCATCGTCGAAGCAAAGATGATGAACAACCTAAAAACCTAGACAACAAGGGAGTAAAAACGATCCACACGCGTTGATCAGGCGACCCGCTCACCACCGACGATTAAGGTCACTGGCCGAGGGGAGCCGCCGGGAAATGGCATTGGAATATCGGCCTCCCCTGACAGCGGCTAGGGTTCCAGCCGCCAGGGACGACCGCCAGACGCACCTCAAAAACTGATTTGAATCGTGTGTGTATTTCTCAAACTAATTAGTTCGTTGTTAGCTATACCCTGATTTGAATAGTGTATTTATATATTCTCGAACTCGAAAAAGCTTAGGCACTCCATGTCGGAGTGGTGTGGCATGTAAAGTTTTTCAATCAGGGCTCATTGATGCATAAGAGCCGGCATCAGATCCTGAGAGATGCTTGCATGCCCATTAACAAATTATCCTGCTGGTTGTTGTTTTTTGAGATAGCTTACCAGGCTTGACGCTCGGTGAACTCCCCATCACGAAACATGCATATAAACTGCTGCCATCTGTTCTCCGTAAGCGATGTGGTCCTTATAAAACGACACTTTTTTTTGTAATACAACAGCACAACCTCAAGCACGTGTCTTTATATGGCCCAAACGGAAAGCCCAGTGCGCTATAAAATGGGGTGACCCACGGGCCGTCTTCCCGGCTCGTAAAGGACGCTCGATTTTGCCTCAGCTGGTTGGATGAGGGACCTCCTATATGCCGCGCGTTGCGGCAAGGAGTCGCCCTTTCACACAGGGCGGTGCACCTGGGCCGAGCCCAATTGCATTATCGAGAAAAAAACGTTGAAAAAGGAGAGCATCGGCACTAGGATTTGAACACGTGATCTAAAACAAGGTTGCTCATCGACCTAGCCACTGCGACAAAAAAATTCTTGTGTTAGATTGGCAGCGCCACACTTCATCAAGAAATAGAAGGCAGAGGCAAATCCTAAACACCCAATAGCACAAATTCGAATAAACATAAGTATGTGTGAGAGATCAAACAAAGGCCGTAGAGCCACCTACATTACCGAGATTAGGTGTCCAAAATGGCAGCCAAGTGTGTATGAACTATAAGACGCAAACACATTAAACATGATTTCATTTCGAAAAAAGTAAATATTTTTTGAAAACAAACTTTTTCTAGTTTCAGAACATTTTTTTAAAATGGAGAACATTTTTTGAAACCCAAGATTTTCTGAAAACGAACAAATTTCTAAGGATAGAACATTTTTTTTAGATTAAGAACAATTTTTTGAAAACATAATTTTTTTGCCCAACAAGAACTAAAATTAATAATGCAAAAAAATTCAAATTATGAACAGTTTTTTTGCAAATGCAAACATTTTTTGACAAACAAGAAGAAAAATGAATAATGCAAACATTTTCTGAAATTACGAACAAATTTTTCAACATGCAAATACTTTCTGGAACCCTGAACAATATTTGAATTCCTAAACACATTTTGAATACATGAATTTTTTATTTGTGAACATATTTGGAAAGTAAAATTCCAGAACATATTTCAAACTTTTGAACAAAAATTCCAAGGCGAACATTATTGAGATCACCAGAACATTTTTTTGATTTTGCGAAACAATTTTGAAAACATGAACATTTTTTGAATTGGTGAACAAATTTTGAAAGTGGGAACATCTATTGTAAATCCCACACATTTTCTGAATTTGTGAACACAAATTAAAATGCAACCATTTTTTAAATTTGAAATTCTAAACTTTCTTTTGAATTTTGGAACGTTTGTTGTAAAGTTGATATCTTTTAAATTCTAGCTTTTCTCTAAATATGTAAACCAAATTTCAAAAAAGGAACATTTTATAAAAAATGAACAAATTTTTTAAAATGCGAACATTTTTTGGACTTCTGAAGATTTGTTGAAAAAGGAGATAAAAACGAAAGTAAAAAGGAAAGAAAAGAGGAAACGAAAGAAAGAAAGAAAAAACGAAAATGAAACAAAAAGAAAAAGGAAAACGAAAAAAGGATAGAAAAGAAAAAAGAAACAGGAAAAAAACTAAAACAAAAAAACGAGACCTAAAACCGGTTCAAGAACTTCCCTTACGTTCTAGAAGGTTCATAAAACCAGAAAAGCCCGACTGGAATCTCCTAGAACGTTCCCAAAGCCGGCCGATACTGTAGCGTGGTCTTTACTGATTATTGGGCCGGCCCATGACGATCGCTGGTCGATCGCTCTGTGCAAATCAACGGCAATCTGCCGCAGAATGCGACAGATGGGGTTTTCCGTTGGATGAAGTTCGGTGGAGACCGAGCCAGCGATTTCATCTAAAACCATACAAGCATGGCTCGTGCTGCGCCCCGGCGCCGTGCTCATGGAGTTCGTGGCCATGGCGTGTTGGAAATATGCCCTAGAGGCAATAATAAAATGGTTATTATTATATTTCCTTGTTCATGATAATTGTCTATTGTTCATGCTATAATTGTATTAACTGGAAACCGTAATACATGTGTGAATACATAGACCACAACATGTCCCTAGTGAGCCTCTAGTTGACTAGCTCGTTGATCAATAGATGGTTATGGTTTCCTAACCATGGACATTGGATGTCATTGATAACGGGATCACATCATTAGGAGAATGATGTGATGGACAAGACCCAATCCTAAGCATAGCACAAGATCGTATATTTCGTTTGCTAAGAGCTTTTCTAATGTCAAGTATCATTTCCTTAGACCATGAGATTATGCAACTCCCGGATACCGTAGGAATGCTTTGGGTGTACCAAATGTCACAACGTAACTGGGTGGCTATAAAGGTGCACTACAGGTATCTCCAAAAGTGTCTGTTGGGTGGGCATGAATCGAGACTGGAATTTGTCACTCCGTATGACGAAGAGGTACCTCTGGGCCCACTCGGTAATGCATCATCATAATGAGCTCAATGTGACTAAGTAGTTAGTCACGGGATCATGCATTATGGAATGAGTAAAGAGACTTGCTGGTAACGAGATTGAACAAGGTATAGGAATACCGCCGATCGAATCTCGGGCAAGTAACATACCAATGGACAAAGGGAATTGTATACTGGATTGATTGAATCCTCGACATCATGGTTCATGTGAGATCATCGTGGAACATGTGGGAGCCAACATGGGTATCCATATCCCGTTGTTGGTTATTGGCCGGAGAATGTCTCGGCCATGTCTGCATGGTTCCCGAACCCGTACGGTCTACACACTTAAGGTTCGGTGACGCTAGAGTTGTTATGGAAAATAGTATGTGGTTATCGAAGGTAGTTCGGAGTCCCGAATGTGATCCCGGATGTCACAAGGAGTTCCGAAATGGTACGGCGGTGAAGCTCGATATATTGGACGAAGGGTATTGGAGTCCGGAAGTGTTCCGGGGGTACCAGGCTATGGCCAGCATGACCGAAAGGTGTTTCGGGAGCCCCGGCAAGTGTTGGAGGGCCTCATGGGCCAAAGGGGAAGGGGCAAACCAGCCCACTAAGGGGTGGTGCGCCCCCCACACCCTTTCTCACGTTATTTGGGGAGGTGGGGCGCCTCCACCTGGCTTGGGAGGCAATCCTCCACCTGCTTGGCTTGGGGGGCAAGTTTCCCTAGGATTTTCCCTAGGGAGATCCAATCTGTTTGGCCGCCGCCCCCTAGGGGAAACCCTAGGGCGCCTCCCCCTCTTCCCTTGCCCCTATATATAGTGGAGGGGTGGGAGGGCAGCCGCACCTCTTCCCTGGCGCAGCCCTCTCCCTCTTCCAACACCTCCTCCTCCTCCGTAGTGCTTAGCAAAGCTCTGCCGGAGAACCACGAGCTCCATCACCACCACGCCGTCGTGCTGTCGGAGTTCTCCCTCAACTTCTCCTCTCCCCTTGCTGCATCAAGGAGGAGACATCCCCGGGCTACACATGTGTTGAACGCGGAGGCGCCGTCCATTCGGCGCTAGATCAGATATTCCGCGATTTGAAACGCCACGAGTACGACTCCATCAACCGCGTTCTTGTAATGCTTCCGCATCGCGATCTTCAAGGGTATGAAGATGCACTCCCTCTCTCTCTCTCGTTGCTAGTATCTCCATAGATTGATCTTGGTGATGCGTAGAAAATTTTGAATTTCTGCTACGTTCCCCAACAGTGGCATCATGAGCTAAAATTATTGCATAGATTCTATGCACGAGTCACAAGTAGTTGTGGGCGTTGGTTTGTTCAATTTGCTTACTGTTACTAGTCCTATCTTGTTTCGACGGTATTGTAGGATGAAGCGGCCCGGACCGACCTTACACGTACACGTACGTGAGATAGGTTCCACCGACTGACATGCACTTGTTGCATAAAGGTGGCTAGCGGGTGCCAGTCTCTCCAACTTTAGTCGGATCAGATTCGATGAAAAGGGTCCTTATGAAGGGTAAATAGAAATTGGCATATCACCATTGTGGCTTTTGCGTAGGTAAGAAACGTTCTTGCTAGAAACCCATAGCAGCCACGTAAAACATGCAACAACAATTAGAGGACGTCTAACTTGTTTTTGCAGGGTATGCTATGTGATGTGATATGGCCAAAAGGAATGTGATGAATGATATGTGATGTATGAGATTGATCTTCTTCTTGTAATAGGAATCACGACTTGCATGTCGATGAGTATGACAACCGGCAGGAGCCATAGGGGTTGTCTTAATTTATTGTATGACCTGCGTGTCATTGAATAACGCCATGTAATTACTTTACTTTATTGCTAAATCGTTAGCCATAGTGGTAGAAGTAATAGTTGGTGAGACAACTTCATGAAGACACGATGATGGAGATCATGATGATGGAGATCATGGTGTCATGCTGGTGACGAAGGTGATCATGTCGTGCCTCAAGATGGAGATCAAGGGCGCAAGATGATATTGGCCATATCATGTCACTTTATGATTTGCATGTGATGTTTGTCATGTTGCATCTTATTTTCTTAGAACGACTGTAGCATAAATAAGATGATCCCTCATAAAATTTCAAGAAAGTGTTCCCCCTAACTGTGCACCGTTGCGAAAGTTCGTTATTTCGAAGCACCACGTGATGACCAGGTGTGATAGATTCTAACATTCACATACAGTGGGTGTACGCCAGATTTACACACGCGAAACTCTTAGGTTGACTTGACAAGCCTAGCATGTACAGACATGGCCTCAGAACACAAGAGACCGAAAGGTCGAACATGAGTCGTATAGTACATGCGATCAACATGAAGATGTTCACCGATGATGACTATTCCGTCTCACGTGATGATCGTACACAGCCTAGTTGATTCAGATCATTTATCACTTAGATGACTAGAGGGATGTCTATCTGAGTGGGAGTTCATTAAATAATTTGATTAGATGAACTTAATTACCATGAACATAGTCAAAAGGTCTTTGCAAATTATGTCATAAGCTCGCGCTTTAGTTCTATTGTTTTAGATATGTTCCTAGAGAAAATTTAGTTGAAAGTTGATAGTAGAAATTATGCGGACTGGGTCCATAAACTGAGGATTGTCCTCATTGTTGCGCAGAAGGCTTTTGTCCTTAGTGCACTGCTCCATGTGTTGAACCTCGAACGTCGTCTGTGGATGTTGCGACCATATGACATACATGTTTTGATGACTACGTGATAGTTCAGTCATGTTAAACGGTTTAGAATTGAGGCATCGAAGACGATTTTTGAAATGTCGTGGAACATATGAGATGTTCCAAGGGATGAAATTGGGATTTCAGGCTAGTGCCCATGTCAAGAGGTTTGAGACCTCTGACGAGTTTCTTAGCCTACAAACTAAGGGAGAAAAGCTCAATCGTTGAGCATGTGCTCAGATTGTCTGAGTACTACAATCACTTGAATCGAGTGGGAGCTAATCTTCCAGATGAGATAGTGATGTTTCTCAAAAGTCACTGCCACCAAGCTACTAGATCTTCATGATGAACTATAACATATCAGGGATAGATATGATGATCCTTGATCTATTCGCGACGTTTGATGTCGCGAAAGTAGAAATCAAGTAGGAGCATAAATTGTTGATGGTTAGTAAAACCACTAGTTTCAAGAAGGGCAAGGGCAAGAAGGGATACTTCATGAAACGACAAATCAGTTGTTGCTCTAGTGAAGAAACCCAAGGTTGAGCCCAAACCCGAGACTAAGTGCTTCTGTAATGAGGGAACAATCACTGAAGCAGAACTACCCTAGATACTTGGTAGATGAGAAGGCTGGCAAGGTTAACAAAAGTATGTATTGTGCATACATTATATTAAATGTGTACTTTACTAGTACTCCTAGTAGCACCAGGGTACTAAGATACCGGTTCGGTTGCTAAGTGTTAGTAACTCAAAATAAAAGAGCTACAGAATAAACGGAGACTAGCTAAAGGTGAGATGACGATGTGTGTTGGAAGTGTCTCCAAGGTTGATGTAATCAAGCATCGCATGCTCCCTCTACCGTCGAGATTGGTGTTAATCCTAAATAATTGTTATTTGGTGTTTGCATTGAGCATAGACATGATTGGATTATGTTTATCGCAATACGGTTATTCATTTAAGGAGAATAATGGTTACTCTGTTTATTTGAATAATACCTTCAATGGTCTTGTACCTAAAATGAATGGTTTACTGAATCTCGATCGTAGTGATACACATGTTCATGCCAAAAGATATAAGATAGTAATGATAGTAACACATACTTGTGGCACTGCCATTTGAGTCATATTGGTATAAAACGCATGAAGAAGCTCCATGTTGATGGATCTTTGGACTCACTCGTTTTTTATTGAAAAAGTTTGAGACATGCGAACCATGTCTATTTGGTACATATGCATGAAGAAACTCCATACAGATGGATCGTTTGGACTCACTTGATTTTGAATCACTTGATACATGCAAATCATACCACATGGGCAAGATGACTGGAAGGCCTCGTTTTCAGTGAGATGGAACAAGAAATCAACTTGTTGGAAGTAATACATTTTGATGTGTGCAGTCCAATGAGTGATGAGGCACGCAGTGGATATCGCTATGTTCTTACTTCACAAATGATTTGAGTAGATGCTAAGTATATTTACTTGATGAAACAAAAGTCTGAATTATTGAAAGGTTCAAGTAATTTCAGAGTGAAGTTGAAGATCGTCGTGATAAGAGGATAAAATGTCTATGATATGATCATAGAGATGAATATCTGAGTTACAAGTTTGGCACACAATTAAGACATTGTGGAAATTGTTTCACAACTAATACCGCCTGGAACAGCATAGTGTGATGGTGTGTCCGAACATCATAACTGCACCCTCTTGGATATGGTGCATACCATGATATCTCTTATCGAATTAACACTATCTTTTATGGGTTAGGCATTAGAGACAACCACATTCACTTTAATAGGGCACCACACAATTCCATTAAGATGACATTGTATGAACTATGGTGTAGAGAAACCTGAGTTGTCGTTTCTTGAAAGTTTGGGGCTGCGACGATTATGTGAAAATGTTTCATCCTGATAAGCTTGAACCCAAAGCAGATAAATGCATCTTCATAGGACACCCAAAACAGTTGGGTATATCTCCTATCTCAGATCCGGAAGCAAAAGGGATTGTTTCTAAAAACGGGGCCTTTCTCGAGGAAAAGTTTCTCTCGAAAGAATTGAGTGGGAGGATGGTGGGGACTTGATGATGTTATTGAACCGTCACTTCAACTAGTGTGTAGCAGGGCACAGGAAGTTGTTCCTGTGGCGCCTACACCAATTGAAGTGGAAGCTGGTGATATTGATCATGAAACTTCGGATCAAGTCACTACCAAACCTCGTTGGTCGACAAGGAGACGTACTGCTTCAGAGTGGTGCGGTAATCCTATCTTGGAGGTCATGTTGCTAGACAACAATGAACATACGAGCTATGGAGAAGCGATGGTGGGCCCGGATTCCGACAAATGGCTCGAGGCCATAAAATCCGAGAGAGGATCCATGTATAAAACAAAGTGTAGACTTTGGAAGAACTACTCAATGGTTGTAAGGCTATTGAGTATAGATGGATTTTAAAAGGAAGACGGACAATGATGGTAAGTGTCACCATTAAAAAGGCTCGACTTGTCGCTAAGATGTTTTCCGACAAGTTCAAGGAGTTGACTACGATGAGAATTTCTCACTCGTAGTGATGCTAAGAGTATGTTGGAATTATATTAGCAGTTACTGCATTATTTATGAAATCTTGCAGATAGGATGTCAAAACATTGTTTCCTCGATGATTTTCTTGAGGAAAGGTTGTATGTGATACAACCAGAAGGTTTTGTCAATTCTAAAAGATGCTAACAAGTATGCAAAGCTCCAGTAATCCTTCTAAGGACTGGAGTAAGCATCTCAGAGATGGAATATACGCTTTGATGAGATGATCAAAGATTTTGGGTTTATACAAAGTTTATGAGAAACTTGTATTTCCAAAGAAGTGAGTGGGAGCACTATAGAATTTCTGATGAGTATATGTTGTTAACATATTGTTGATCAGAAATGCTGTAGAATTTCTGGAAAGCATATAGGGTTATTTGAAAAGTTTTTTTCAATGGAAAACCTGGATTAAGCTACTTGAACATTGAGCATGAAGATCTATAAGGATAGATAAAAAATGCTTAATAGTACTTTCAAATGAATACATACCGTGACAAGATTTTGAAGGAGTTCAAAATAGATCAACAAAGAAGGAGTTCTTGGTTGTGTTATAAGGTGTGAGTATTGAGTAAGACTCAAGACCTGACCACGACAGAAGAGAGAGAAAGGACGGAGGTCGTCCCCTATGCTTTAGACATAGGCTCTACGGTATGCTATGCTGAGTACCACACCTGAAGTGTGCCTTGCCATGAGTAAGTCAAGGGGTACAAGAGTGATCCAGGGATGGATCACATGACAACGGTCAAACTTAACCTTTGTAAATAGTGTACCAAGGAATTTTCTCGATTATGGAGGTGGTAAGAGAGTTCATCGTAAAGGGTTACGTCGATGCAAACTTTGACACTAATCCGGATGACTCTGAGTAGTAAACCGGATTCATATAGTAGAACAGTTATTTGGAATAGATCCAAGTAGCATGTGGTAACTGCATCTAGAAGATGACATAGAGATTTGTAAAGCACACACGAATCTAAAAGGTTCAGACCCGTTGACTAATAAACCTCTCTCACAAGCAAGATATGATCAAACACCATCGGTGTTGGATTCAATACAATCACAAAATGATGTGAACTAGATTATTGACTCTAGTGCAAGTGGGAGACTATTGGAAATATGCCCTAGAGGCAATAATAAAATGGTTATTATTATATTTCCTTGTTCATGATAATTGTCTATTGTTCATGCTATAAGTGTATTAACTGGAAACCGTAATACATGTGTGAATACATAGACCACAGCATGTCCCTAGTGAGCCTCTAGTTGACTAGCTCGTTGATCAATAGATGGTTATGGTTTCCTGACCATGGACATTGGATGTCATTGATAACGGGATCACATCATTAGGAGAATGATGTGATGGACAAGACCCAATCCTAAGCATAGCACAAGATCGTATAGTTCGTTTGCTAAGAGCTTTTCTAATGTCAAGTATCATTTCCTTAGACCATGAGATTATACAACTCCCGGATACTGTAGGAATGCTTTGGGTGTACCAAACGTTACAACGTAACTGGGTGGCTATAAAGGTGCACTACAGGTATCTCCGAAAGTGTCTGTTGGGTTGGCACGAATCGAGACTGGGATTTGTCACTCCGTATGACGGAGAGGTATCTCTGGGCCCACTCGGTAATGCATCATCATAATGAGCTCAATGTGACTAAATAGTTAGTCACGGGATCATACATTATGGAACAAGTAAAGATACTTGCCGGTAACGAGATTGAACCGCCAATCGAATCTCGGGCAAGTAACATACCAATGGACAAAGGGAATTGTATACGAGATTGATTGAATCCTTGACATCGTGGTTCATCCGATGAGATCATCGTGTAACATGTGGGAGCCAACATGGGTATCCAGATCCTGCTGTTGGTTATTGGCCGGAGAACGTCTCGGTCATGTCTGCATGGTTCCCGAACCCGTAGGATCTACACACTTAAGGTTCGGTGACATTGGAGTTGTTATGGGAAATAGTATGTGGTTACCGAAGGTAGTTTGGAGTCCCGGATGTGATCCCGGACATCACGAGGAGTTCCAGAATGGTCCGGCAGTGAAGATGGATATATTGGACGAAGGGTATTGGAGTCCGGAAGTGTTTCGGGGGTACCAGGCTATGGCCAGCATGACCGAAAGGTGTTTCGGGAGCCCCGGCAAGTGTTGGAGGGCCTCATGGGCCAAAGGGGAAGGGGAAAACCAGCCCACTAAGGGGTGGTGCGCCCCCCACACCCTTTACCATGTGTTTTGGGGAGGTGGGGCGCCTCCACCTAGCTTGGGAGGCAATCCTCCACCTGCTTGGCTTGGGGGGCAAGTCTCCCTCGGATTTTCCCTAGGGAGATCCAATCTGCTTGGCCGCCGCCCCCTAGGGGAAACCCTAGGGCGCCTCCCCCTCTCCCCTTGCCCCTATATATAATGGAGGGGTGGGAGGGAAGCCACACCTCTTCCCTGGCACAGCCCTCTCCCTCCTCCAACACCTCCTCCTCCTCCGTAGTGCTTAGCGAAGCTCTGCCGGAGAACCACGAGCTCCATCACCACCATGCTGTCGTGATGTCGGAGTTCTCCCTCAACTTCTCATCTCCCCTTGCTGGATCAAGAAGGAGGAGACGTTCCCGGGTTGTACGTGTGTTGAACGCGGAGGCGCCGTCCGTTCGGCGCTAGATCAGATCTTCCGCGATTTGAATTGCCGCGAGTACGACTCCATCAACCGCGTTCTTGTAACACTTCCGCATCGTGATCTTCAAGGGTATGAAGGTGCACTCCCTCTTTCTCTCGTTGCTAGTATCTCCATAGATTGATCTTGGTGATGCATAGAAATTTTTGAATTTCTGTTATGTTCCCCAACATGGCGCTTGTCACCTCCACACGCCACGGAGACCGGATGGACTTCTTCTTCTTATTTTTCTTCTTTTTTTTCTTTTTTTTGCGGGTGGAGACTGGATGGACTTCCTCCACTACTAGGATTACAGGTGCTCGTGTGTGTCATCTCTAGGGGCGTGTTTGGTTGCCCGCATGCAGCCCAACCAGGCACGTGCGAGATGTGCGCGGCATGTTTGGTTGGCTGGGCTGCATGCGGTTTGAGGCCCGCATGGACCTTAAAGCAGCCCGTAGCCTGGCCCGGCGGAAACTGTTGAATCGATAGTTTCTCGCGAGCCTCGCCGGGCGTGGCCGCGCGTGCGGGGCATTTACACGCCTCGGGCAGTGCGGGAGACGGAGACGACGTATCATTACTCGCCCCCACTCTCATGTCACCGCTCAGACGCACTGTTCCCACCGCTCCCTCTCTCTCCCTCACCGTCCCTCCCTCTCCTATTCTCCGATGGATCCACCACGCCCACCGCTGCGCCTCCCTCTGACCCCTGTCGACCAGCGCATCTCCAACATCCAGGAGCGCTGGCTGGCCGGGCTCCAGAACTCGAGCCACAACCTGGCGTCGGCGCTGCGAACGTCGTCCCCCATCTGCTGCCGGATACCACGAGCATCGGCCAATGCGACTCCGGATGCTTCTGCTCCGCCACCGATTCCGGACCTCGTGGTCTTGGGCTCGGCGTCGGCGCCGTGGACGGAGCCGCCCCTTCTTGGGACCCCATTGGGCTCGGGGGTTTTCTTGACCCCCGTCCAATGGTTTTCTCCGGTTGGCGGGCCATCCTTCTCGACCTCGGGCATGGTGTTCAACACGGGGCCGATGCCACAGGCCGTCGCCGGGGCTGGCATGTCCTCTGCTCCGCCACGTCTCTCCTTCCCGCCGGGGTTTTCACCCTGGCCTCAGTTCGCCGTGGCTGCTGCTACGTCTTGAGCTTGCGTTGGTTTTCCTCGAAGAGGGGAGGGTGATGCAGCAATAGTAGCGTAAGTATTTCCCTCAGTTTTATAGAACCAAGGTATCAATCCAGTAGGAGGCTCCTCAAATGTCCCACGCACCTACACGAACAAACTGAGAACTCGCAACCAACGCGATAAAGGGGTTGTCAATCCCTTCACGGCCACTTGCAAAAGTGAGATCTAATAAAGATAGTAAGATAAGATAAATATATTTTTGGTATTTTATAATATAGATGCAAAAAGTAAAGATGCAAATAAAAGTAAACTGAAAGCAAATATGATAAGAGAAAGATCCGGGGGCCATAGGTTTCACTAGTGGCTTCTCTCAAGATAGCATAAGTATTACGGTGGGTGAACAAATTACTGTCGAGCAATTGATAGAAAAGCGAATAATTATGAGATTATCTAGGCATGATCATGTATATAGGCATCACGTCCATAACAAGTAGACCGACTCCTGCCTGCATCTACTACTATTACTCCACACATCGACTGACTCCTGCCTGCATCCAGAGTATTAAGTTCATAAGAACAGAGTAACGCATTAAGCAAGATGACATGATGTAGAGGGATAAACTCAAGCAATATGATATAAACCCCATCTTGTTATCCTCGATGGCAACAATACAATACGTGCCTTGCAACCCTTTCTGTCACTGGGTAAGGACACCGCAAGATTGAACCCAAAGCTAAGCACTTCTCCCATGGCAATAAAGATCAATCTTGTAGGCCAAACCAAACTGATAATTCGAAGAGACTTGCAAAGATAACTCAATCATACATATAGGAATTCAGAGAAGATTCAAATATTATTCATAGATAAACTTGATCATAAACCCACAATTCATCTGATCTCGACAAACACACCGCAAAAAGAGTTTACATCGAATAGATCTCCACAAGAGAGGGGGAGAACATTGTATTGAGATCCAAAAAGAGAGAAGAAGCCATCTAGCTAATAACTATGGACCCGTAGGTCTGTGGTAAACTACTCACAACTCATCGGAGGGGCAAGGATGTTGATGTAGAAGTCCTCCGTGGTCGATTCCCCCTCCGGCAGAGTGCCGGCGAAGGCTCCAAGATGGGATCTTGCGGATACAGAAGGTTACGGTGGTGGAAATTCTGTTTCATCCACCTCCTGGATGTTTTCGGGGTATGTAGGTATATATAGGAGGAAGAAGTACGTCGGTGGCCACCCGAGGGGCGCACGAGACAGGGGGCGCGCCCTATAGGGGGGCGCCCTCCTGTCTCGTGGGAGACTCGGATGCTTCTTGACTTGCACTCCATGTCCTCTGGATCACGTTTGTTCCAAAAATCACGCTCCCGAAGGTTTCATTCCATTTGGACTCCGTTTGATATTCCTTTTCTTCAAAATACTGAAACAGGCAAAAAAACAGCAATATGGACTGGGCCTCTGGTTAGTAGGTTAGTCCCAACAATGATATAAATGTGTAAAATAAAGCCCATAAACATCCAAAAGGGGTAATATAATAGCATGTAACAATCAAAAATTATAGATAGGTTGGAGACGTATCAAGCATCCCCAAGCTTAATTCATGCTCGTCCTCGAGTAGGTAAATGATAAAAAAGAAATTTCTAATGTAGAATGCTACCTAGCATAATTTATAATGTAATTTTCTTTATTGTGGCATGAATGTTCAGATCCAAATGATACAAAATAAAAGTTCATATTGACATAAGAAATAGTAATACTTCAAGCATACTAATAAAAGTAATCCTGTCTTCTCAAAATAACATGGCCAAAGAAAGTTATCCCTACAAAATCATATAGTCTGGTTGTTGCTCTATCTTCATCACACAAAGTATTTAATCATGTACAACCCCGATGACAAGCCAAGCAATTGTTTCATACTTTAATAATCTCAAACTCTTTCAACTTTCACGCAATACATGAGCGTGAGCCATAGACATAGCACTATATGTGGAATAGAATGGTGGTTGTGGAGAAGACAGAAAAGGAGAAGATAGTCTCACATCAACTAGGCGTATCAACGGGCTATGGAGATGCCCATTAATAGATATCAATGTGAGTGAGTAGGGATTGCCATGCAACAGATGCACTAGAGCTATAAATATATGAAAGCTCAACAAAAGAAACTAAGTGGGTGTGCATCCAACTCGCTTGCTCACGAAGACCTAGGGAATTTTGAGGAAGCCCATCATTGGAATATACAAGCCAAGTTCTATAATGAAAAATTCCCACTAGTATATGAAAGTGACAACATACGAGACTCTCTATCATGAAGATCATGGTGCTATTTTGAAGCACAAGTGTGGAAAAAGGAGATAGTAGCATTGTCCCTTCTCTCTTTTTCTCTCATTTTATTTTCTCTTTCCTTTTTTCTTTCTTTTTTTTCTTTGGCCTTTTTTTTCTTTTTGGCCTTTGTCGGTGTCAAAACCGGTGGATCTCGGGTAGGGGGTCCTGAACTGTGCGTCTAGGCGGATGGTAACAGGAGACAAGGGACACGATGTTTTACCCAGGTTCGGGCCCTCTTGATGGAGGTAAAACCCTACGTCCTGCTTGATTGATATTGATATTGTGGATGTTTACAAGAGTGGATCTACCACGAGATCAAGGAGGCTAAACCCTAGAAGCTAGCCTATGGTATGATTGTAATGGTTCTTGTTGTGTCCTACGGACTAGAGCCATCCGGTTTATATAGACACCGGAGAGGGCTAGGGTTACATAGAGTCGGTTACAATAGTAGGAGATCTACGTATCCGTATCGCCAAGCTTGCCCTCCACGCCAAGGAAAGTCCCATCCGGAAACGGAACGAAGTCTTCAATCTTGTATCTTCATAGTCTTGGAGTCCGGTCGATGATGATGATAGTCCGGCCGATGATAGTTCAGCCGATGATGGTAGTCCGGCTATCCGGACACCCCCTAATCCGGGACTCCCTCAGTAGCCCCTGAACCAGGCTTCAATGACGATAAGTCCGGCGCGTATATTGCTTGGCATTGCAAGGCGGGTTCCTCCTCCGAATGATAGAAGATTGTGAACACCAGGATAATATATACATTCTACATTCCACCGTAGAGAGAATAATATATACACAAGTTCAATCTGCTGACGTTTTTTGCGGCATGACGTCACGCCACTACCAGGCCATTACTTGAATCATTTTTTACTCTACCACCTTAGCGCATTTAGCGAAGCGGTTTCCTTGGCACGTCTTGTCGAAGCAGAGATCGTGTTCCCCCTTAATCCGGGATTCTCATCAATACGGAGTGGGTAACCCAACCGCGCCCGTCGCCACGCCCCCTCTATCGAAGGCGAGTCCTGAACGGTCACGGAGACGGCTCTCGGTATTCTCCCTCTTTATAATGGGACCAAGGCTCGTTTCTTTTCTTCAATCCTCCATCGAATCCTTTCCCCGCTCCAAGTTCCAGCACCTAGAGCTCCAGATTCGAGCGCTTCGGACATTCAATGATGTCCGGTTCCGACCTCCAGGGCCGGTGGATGCCCTCCTCCGTCACGGAGGAGGACGTGCTAAAGCTGCGGGAGGCCAAGTACCTGGCTTATGAGATGTCGCACAGGTTGCCTGCCTAAGGGCAGGCCATCCCCACCCCCGAGCCCGGCGAGTATGTCATTTTTGTATCCCACCTCCGTCGGGGTTTAGGCTTCCCGATGGATCCTTTTGTGAGAGGGCTCATGTTTTACTATGGGTTGGAATTCCACGATTTGGCTCCGGAGTCCATCCTCCATATTTCCGCATTTATTATCGTCTATGAAGCCTTCCTCCACATCACCCCTCACTTCGGCATGTGGCTGAAGACCTTCAATGTGGCGCCGAAGATGATCGGGGGCGTCAAGCGGAGTGCGGCGGGGCGGCCATAAGTAGGAGGGCCGATGCCCCGTGGCCCGCTGGCTCCTTCCAAGAGGAGCTCGGCCCGTGGCAGCAAGAGTGGTTCTCTATTACCGTTCCGAAGGGCCGCAGACAAAAGCCGTCGCCCTTATTCCGCCCGGGACCTCCACGACGGTTGATGTCGTGGATCAACCAAGGGCTCAACTGGGGGCCGTCAAAGGACATGCCCCTACTGCAGGGCCGGATTTGAGATCTCCAAACGAGGGAGGTTGAAATGGTGGTGGTAATGCAGGTTATGCTGATTAGGCGTCTCCCGCCCTGCAAACGCCGCCCTCTCCGGCTGTGGGAGTTCAATCCGGAGGGCCCACGGATTCTTTAACACTTCATGGGTATGACACCCCTAGAGATGTACAAATTATTCTTCGGATCGCAAGAGGCACGTCTGGAATTGACCGAGGATGCTGGCCTAAGCTGCAATCGACTAGATACTCAAGTAAGTAGTTCCAAGTCCGGACATACCTTTTGTTTGCCTTTCAATGATTCGCCTTATGACCAACTTCTTTCGAAACAGGAGCGGATAGCGGAAGCAAAATTGATATGGTGTCCGGCCCCCTCCCCGAGACCGCACCGGATTCCGTGCTGGTCCGGATGCTTGAGGTTGCGCCTCCAGAGGAAGGCGAAGGGGAAAGCAGGAAAGCTACTGCCTCGCCTAAGGAGGCTCTTGAAAGAGGGGGGATCGAGAATCCCTCCCTCCAAGGGGAGAAGAGGACTGCCTCCGAGGACCCAGGGGCAAAAGCCCCTAAACGGGGGAAGAAATCTTCGCCAGAGGGTCCTGCGTCCGGGGAGGCCCCGGCCGCACAATCTCCCTTAAAGAATCAGCCCTCCAACGAGCCGTAAGTAGAAAGAAAGGAGTTTTATAATAAGGGACATCCCTATTTGTGCTTCTGAGGATAACTAAAGTTTTTACCTTGTAGTTCGGATCTCCGTCCTTCGCAAATGAGCTCGTCTTCGGGGGACCTTCGTCCGGAGATGATGGAGAGCGAGACGCCTCCGTCCGGGGCACCGTCGGATAGGGCAGACGAGCCTGAAGTGTCGTCACGGAGGGAGCCCCCTGGTTTGGCAAAGCCGGATAGTTCAGCGCCAACTGGTGTACGGCTGAAGGATCTGCTTGAGAAGGCGTCTATCTCAGAAGATCACCACGCATTGATGAGCATGGTGATTGAAAGGATTTCGTCCGCCGAAGCAGGGTTGCATAATGCCGTCAGGAGTTTGCTGGAGGGGTTTGAGGTACGTAAAAATGACACACCTTTTAACAGTTTTGCATATAGAATGCGCCCTGTATAGATAGTAGCCCCTGAGACTCGGTAGGTTGTCGAAATCGACAGCATGCCGAGGATCAAAATCGCAGGTTTAAATTTCCACCGTGCCGATGTAGGTGGTGGGTCATCCGGGGGCCAGCCGGACTGATGGAGTTGCTGAACTAAAGCGGCAACTCGCTGTTGCGGATGCGGACATCACGCTGGTCAACAGGCGACTTGATGAGTCGCAAGGTAAGTGTTTCTGTGCGGTCACTTGGTAAGGGAGCCGAAGCCAGCTCCTTACAACAAGTTGTGTGAAATGCAGATAATGTCGCTGCTGTGGAGAGCCTTCGGACCGAACTTGCTCAAGCCAAGGAGCGGGCCAGAAGGAGTAATGCGGCGGCCTCGAGGGCGGCCGAAGAGTTAGCGGCCGAAAATGTCGCACACTGCCGGAGCAGGGAAGAGATGGCCGAAATGGCCGTGAAGTTACAAGATGCTACCGACCGCAATGAGGCTCTTGGGAAGGAGCGCCTAGCGGGGCAAGAAGACCTGGGGAAGGCCACCGCCGAAGCCAAGGATGCCCGCTCTGCAATGCGGGCTATAAAGGAAGAGCTGCGCCAGGCCGGAGATATTGTAGCTGGCAAGCCTTTTCTGCTGCGCCGAAGGTTTACGGATCCAAAGTATGCTTAGCTGGGCCAACTGTGGGGTCCATAGGACCCTTATATGGACTTAGCAGCGAGTGCGGCGGATGCCGTTGTGCATTTTCGAAGCCAGAAGGATCACAAGACGGAAGAGCTGTTTTGGTCTCAATTCCATAGTCCGGAGTGTTCACTTCCGCTGACCGACCGTTTGGCCGAGTGGGCTGAGCTAAATAGGTTGTCCGGGCTTGCTATGACGGATATAGTGACCCATGTCTGGCCGGATAGGCCCGAGCCGAAGAGTTACTTTGGCTTATTGCAGCAATTTCTTGGGGCGGTGCCGCATATCAAGGCGATGAAGCGGTCGGCCTGCATAGAGGGTGCGCGGATGGCACTCGCCCGTGTGAAGACACATTGGACAGAGATGGATGCCACCGCTGTTGCGACCCCGGGTTCGGACGATAACCGGTTACCCGCCGAGCACTATTTTGGCGAAGTGCTGCGTGGTGCTCGTGTAATAGAGTCGCAGTGCTCAAAAAATGTTACGTTCGAATGAACGTTTTTATGATGTAAAACAATATTTATGATGTAAGCGCCTTTTATACTTGTGCGTTCAAGTAATAGAATATCTCCTATGCGGCCGTTCATGTATACGTGTGTATAACCTGAAAGATGGCAGTCGTCGGCTTCAGCCCCCACGCACAAGGTGCGGGGGTGTTCGCAAAAAATAGCGCGTTTTCACACTTAATCCGACGTCTCGGTCCTGTAAAGGAGGTGGTAGCGTAGCAAACGAGGCAACCGGACTATAATGCTTTATCACTTTCACTTAGCCATGGAGTTCGAGGGTGGGGCTACGACATAGCCCCTGGGGGCACCGCGCTCTCCGAATTTGGGGCGCGTATGTGCCTGACCGGGAAACGGCCCTTCGTCAAAGCGGAGGAATTCTAAACATTCCCATGGTCGATCGAGTGGTTGACCAGTCTCTCGCTGTATCATGACAGTCAGTTTTCGGCTTTCTCTACTGAGGTGCTCGCCCAGCCGAACTGGGGCACAATCGCAGTAGTTCTCCTGGTGCCGCGTTAGCCGGTGATACGGAACGTAAGGCAGCAAAACACAGGAGCCGGGCAAACCCAACATTTGACCAAAGACATGATTCGGAGCTGATGCATATAAGGCCTAACTCGAGACGCCGAACACTCCCGAAGGTGTTCGGTCTTTACAATAGCGGGCAAAACAATGCCCTAAGCCCCTTGTGTCCAGGTACGGGCAAGTTCTTCTGGCGCGGCCGATGCCAAAACGCCAGTCTCCACTCTGGTTATAATGAGAAACCAGGGTATTATAGCAACAAGAGACAGTAAGAAAGGTTTACGTAGGGTCTTAGTCTGAAAAGAGTCCTTGCAACGGGTCCCTACTGCACGTCTGCGCATGTGTCTCCGTTGTGCCGTATCATGGACGGGTGTGCACGCTGTTCATCTGTAAAAAGAGAGGAACTTAGTTTGAAAAGAAATCGTGCGAGAAAGTGCATAAAAAATTGAAATATAGATTAATAAAGTTGAGCCTATGCTAGCTCATTATGGCTTATATGTACAAACCCTTGTGAAGGGGTGTGCGGCTAGGTAGCCCCTAGCTTATTTGTTCCGGACTCGTCCAGCCGTGTCCGGGGTCTCAGGCGACCTTTTAATGAAATGGTGCCACGTGGACCGGGCATTTTAAGCATAAGAGACGCGTAATGTGGTATTGCATCGAAGCGGACGAAAGCTTCCCGTCCCAGTGATGCTTGATAGCTACTTTTAAATGGGGCGACAAGAAAGGTTAGCTTTTCTCGTCGGAAGTTGTCGGGTGACCCGAACACAACTTCTAGTAATAATGAACCTATGCACCTGGCATAAGGGCCTGGCGCCACTCCTTTGAAGGAAGTGCGGCTATGCCGAATTGTAGTAGGGTCTATCCCAACTTGCGGATTGTGTCCGGATATAGCAGGTTTGAGTTACTGCCGCCGTCCATCAAAACCTGTGTGAATTGCAGTCCGTCTATTATGGGATCCAATATCAGGGTAGTCTATCCTGCGTTCCGGATACTTCTGGACTAATCCAGATGGTCGAAAGTGATTGGTTTTGACATCCAATCTCGGTGTTCCACTGGGGTGGACCATGCGACACTTGTCTTAGCGAGTGCCATGTTGGTTTTCCATACTATCGCATGAAGCCAGTTTACTGTTTTGACTTCTTGTGGGAAAGTCTTTTGACTTCTGATGCTCTGCTGGTGGGGTTCGTCATCGTCCTTGCTTGGCGCATCGAGCCCCTTGTGTCCGGCGTTGAGTCTGCCCGACTGTTTAAAAACCCAACAATTTCGGTTGGTATGGTTTGCAGGCCTTCCGGAGGTACTGTGGATTTGACATATCCGATCTAAGATTTTGTTTAAATTTGATAGCTCGTCGTTGTTGTCCTTAAGAGGCAGTGTTTTATTGTTTGGCCGCGAGCTTTTGAATCCGGCGTTGACCGCCGTGCCCTTTGGGATTTTTTCTTTATTCCGGCGCTGATCTTTCTTGCGCCGTGATTTTCCGTTTCCATCTCTGATCTCGGATGTACTCGGGTCACTGGTGCTGCATCTTGCTAGCCAGCTGTCTTCTCCTGCGCAAAAGCGCATCATGAGGCTTGTTAGCGCGGCCATTGTTCTTGGCTTCTCTTGGCCGAGGTGTCTGGCGAGCCATTCGTCTCGGACGTTGTGTTTAAAAGCTGCTAAGGCTTCCGCGTCCGGACAGTCGACTATTTGGTTCTTTTTGGTAAGGAACCTGTTCCAGAATTTGCGCGCTGACTCTCCGGGCTGTTGGGTTATATGACTCAGATCGTCTGCATCCGGAGGGCGGACATAAGTCCCTTGAAAATTTGCTCTAAACGCGTCCTCAAGCTCTTCCCAACTTCCAACAGTGTTTTCTGGGAGGCTTTTGAGCCAATGCCGAGCTGGCCCTTTGAGTTTGAGGGGTAGGTATTTTATGGCGTGGAGATCATCTCCTCTATCCATGTGTATGTGTAGTATGTAATCTTCTATCCAGACTCCGGGGTCTGTTGTGCCGTCGTATGCCTCTATGTTTATGGGTTTGAACCCTGCTGGAAATTCATGATCCAGCACCTCATCGGTAAAACATAGCGGATGTGCAGTGCCCCTGTATTTGGGTGTGCCGCTGTCTTCGAACACTTGTCGTGTTGTGTTACTTCCTGGGGCCCTCTTTTTTCGCCCGTAGATTGACCTAGTTGGGCCGTCCGTTTTCCCAGGATCATAAGTCGGCTTGTGTGCGGCGCCGCTTGTCGCTTTTGGCCTGTCATCTGGCCGTCTATCCGGCCAGGCGGCCTCTTTATTTTTTGACTGTGAGGGTTCTATGGCTTCCTCGTCAAATTCTGGCAGCAACTTGCACTTCGGGTAGCTCTTTGTTTGATGGCCATTGCCATATTTGTCTGCGGTCTTGAGTACTTTGCTCCACTTCATTCTGAGTATGTCTTCCGCTTTTTTGAGCTTCCGTTTTTCCTTCTTCAAACTTCTTGCAGTGGCGACGAGTCTTTTGTGAAGGTTCTTATGCTCCGGTGTTGCATCCGTACTGTTGATTGCTCCGTGAAGTGGTTGATTATCCGGTTCGTCTTGTTCGGATGGTTGCTTGGTTGTATGTTCGTCGTCCGCTGGTTTGCCCTGCTCTATCGCTGGGTCGTTAGGAATGCTGCTTTGATCGAGGCGGGACTTAGGGCGGCGTCTATGTCGCCGTTTTGGTTGTTTATCGGCGGGATTATCCTCTGCCGCGTCCCGTTGTTCCTCGTTATCGCTTCCCTTTGGGGTGTCCACCATATGTATGTCATGTGACGAGGTGGCCTTCCAGTGCCATGTAGGCGCTGGTTCTTGATTGTCTCCGGCATCGTCGTCCATACCGTTGATGTCTTCGGAGTCGTAGTTTAGCACGTCGGTTAGATCATCGACGGTGGCTACGAAGTGGGTGGTGGGTGGGCTCTGAATTTCTTCATTGTCCGCGTCCCAACCATCCTGGCCGTAGTTCGGCCAGGGCTCTCCGGATAGTGAGAGATGCTTCAGCAAATTTAAGATATCGCCGAAGGGTGAGTGCTGAAAGGTGTCCGCAGCAGTGAATTCCATGATCGGCGCCCAATCGGATTCGACTGGCAGGGGCGCAGGAGGTTCGGAGTCCGGCAGGGGGTCCGGCACCTCGGAGTCATGGGCTTTATGCGGGACAAGGTAAGTGTTCGGCTCTATCGCCGTGGAAGTTGCAGCTCCCGAGGCGGTGTCCAGCCATCCGTCCTCGATCCGTGCGATCGGCTCCGGACTATGGGTCGGAGCGGATTCGTGTGCGGCCTCCAAGGTGTTGTCCGGCGGCAGAGTTAGGTCGTGCCCATCGTGACAGCGCGGCACGCTCGGCTGTGGCTCAGATCCATCGAAGATCAAGTCCCCGCAGATATCGGCCGTGAAGTTTAGGCTTCCAAACCTGACCTGACGGCCAGGGGCGTAGCTTTCGATCTGCTCCAGATGGCCAAGTGAGTTGGCCCGCAGTGCGAAGCTGCCGAATACGAAGATCTGTCCGGGGAGAAAAGTCTCACCCAGGACTGCGTCGTTGTCGATTGAAGAGGCCATCAAGCCTATCGATGACGACACAGAGGAACTGTCAATGAAAGTACCAATGTCGGTGTCAAAACCGGTGGATCTCGGGTAGGGGGTCCCGAACTGTGCATCTAGGCGGATGGTAACAGGAGACAAGGGACACGATGTTTTACCCAGGTTCGGGCCCTCTTGATGGAGGTAAAACCCTACGTCCTGCTTGATTGATATTGATATTGTGGATGTTTACAAGAGTGGATCTACCACGAGATCAAGGAGGCTAAACCCTAGAAGCTAGCCTATGGTATGATTGTAACGGTTGTTGTTGTGTCCGACGGACTAGAGCCATCCGGTTTATATAGACACCGGAGAGGGCTAGGGTTACATAGAGTCGGTTAAAATAGTAGGAGATCTACGTATCTGTATCGCCAAGCTTGCCCTCCACGCCAAGGAAAGTCCCATCCGGACACGGGACGAAGTCTTCAATCTTGTATCTTCATAGTCTTGGAGTCCGGTCGATGATGATGATAGTCCGGCCAATGATAGTTCGGCCGATGATGGTAGTCCGGCTATCCGGACACCCCCTAATCCGGGACTCCCTCAGCCTTTATCTTTTTTTCTCTTTTTTTATTTATGTAAAGTCCGAAGTCTCATCCGGACTTGTGGAGAAATCATAGTCTTCATCATCCTTCCCTCACTAGGATAATGCTCTAATAATGAAAATCATCACACTTTTATGGATTTACAACTCAAGAATTACAACTCAAAGCTATAACAAGGTATGACTCTATATGAATGCCTCTGGCGGTGTACCGGGATATGCAATGAATCAAGAGCGACATGTATGAAAATTATGAAGGTGGCCTTGCCACAAATACAAAGTCAACTACATGATCATGCAAAGAGCAATATGACAAAAGTAATGTGTATCATATGAACGGAACAGTGGAAAGTTGCATGGCAATATATCTAGGAATGGCTATGGAAATGCCATAATAGGTAGGTATGGTGGCTGTTTTGAGGAAGGTATATGGTGGGTGTATGGCACCGGCGAAAGTTGTGCGGCACAAGTGAGTCTAGCAATAGTGTAAGGGTGAAAGGGTGCGTATAATCCATGGACTCAACATTAGTCAAAAGAACTCATATACTTGTTGCAAAAATTTAGAAGTCATCAAAAACCAAAGCACTACGCGCATGCTCCTAGGGGGGGTAGATTGGTAGGAAAAGACCACCGCTCGTCCCCGACCGCCACTCATAAGGAAGACACTCAATAAATAAAATTGTGCTCCAACTTCATCACAAAGCGGTTCACCATACGTGCATGCTACGGGAATCACAACCCTTAACACAAGTATTTTTCATAATCACCTCAACTAGCATGACTCTAATATCATTACCTCCATATCTCAAAACAATTATCAAGCATCCAATTGATCATAGCATCCAATTCACTTTCTATGATAGTTTTTATTATACCCAACTTGGATGCTCATCATTCTAGGACCAAATTCGTAACCATAGCAAATACCATGCTGTTCTAAAAGACTCTCAAAATTATATAAGTTAAGCATGAGATACTATCAATTTCTACAAAATAAATCACCACCGTGCTCTAAAAGATATAAGTGAAGCACTAGAGCAAAAAACTATCAAGCTCAAAAGGTATAAGTGAAGCACATAGAGTATTCTAGCAAATTCTAATCAAATAGGCTTCACCAAAAAGGTGTGTACAACAAGGATGATTGTGGTAAACTAAAAAGCAAAGACTAATATAATACACGACACTCCAAGCAAAACACATATCATGTGGCGAATAAAAATATAGCTCCAAGTAAAGTTACCAATGAACGAAGACGAAAGAGGGGATGCCTTTCCGGGGCATCCCCAAGCTTAGGCTTTTGGCTATCCTTGAATATCTTGGGGTGCCTTGGTCATCCCCAAGATTAGGCTCTTGCCACCCTTTATTCCATAGTCCATAAAAGCTTTACCCAAAACTTGAAAACTTCACAACACAAAACTCAACAGGAAATCTTATAAGCTCCATTAGTGAAAGAAAACAAAACCACCACATAAGGTACTGTAATGAAATCATTATTTATTTATTTTGGTGTTAAACATACTGTATTCCAACTTCTCTATGGTTTATAAACTATTTTACTAGCCATAGATGCATCAAAATAAGCAAACAATGCACGAAAAACAGAATCTGTCAAAAACAGAACAGTCTGTAGCAATCTGTAACTAACGCAAACTTATGGATCTCTAAAAATCCTACCAAAATAGTAAGTACTGGACAATTTGTTTATTGATCAGAATCACAAAGAATCAATTCAAAATCACGTTTCTGTGATTTATTGAATTTTTTCTCGTGAGCGCAAAGTTTCTGTTTTTCAGCAGAATCAAATCAACTATCATCATAGTTTATCCTATAGGTTCTACTTGGCACAAACACTAATTAAAAGATAAAAACACATCTAAACAGAAGGTAGATGAAAAATTTATTACTAAGCAGGAACAAAAACAAAAAACACAAAGAAAATTGCGTTGTCTCCCAACTAGCGCTATCGTTTAACGCCCCTAGCTAGGCATAAAAGCGAAGATAGATCTAACGAGTGCCATATTTGGCACTAAATTCATAAGTAGCCCACATGATAGATTCATAAGGTAATTTGAATTTATTTCTTGGAAAGTGCTCCATGCCTTTCTTTAATGGAAATTGGAATCTAATATTCCCTTCCTTCATATCAATAATCGTGCCAATCATTCTAAGGAAAGGTCTACCAAGAATAATAGGGCAAGAAAGATTGCAATCTATATCAAGAACGATAAAATCCACGGGCAAAAAATTTCTATTTGAAACAATAAGAAAATCATTGATCCTTCCCATTGGCTTTTTAATGGTGGAATCCGCAAGGTGCAAATTTAATGAGCAATCATCAAGATCATGGAAGCCTAGAATATCACATAAAGTTTTCGAAATCGTGGAAACACTAGCACCCAAATCACACAAAGCAAAACACTCATGATCTTTAATTCTAATCTTTATAGTAGGTTCCCACTCATCATTAAGTTTTCTAGCTATAGAAACTTCCAAATTAAGTTTTTCATCATAAGATTGCATCAAGGCATCAGCAATGTGTTTGGTAAAAGCTTTGTTTTGACTATAAGCAAGAGGAGAATTAACAATGGATTGCAACAAGGAAATACATCCTTTTAAAGAACAATTATCATGATCAAATTCCTTGAAATCCGAGATAGTGGGTTCAACGCTATTTAAAGTTGTGACTTCTTCAATCTCACTTTTACCAAATTTAGCATAAAAATCTAAAGACTCCGAATTCTTGGGACGCCTTCTAGGCAAAGTTGATTCATCATCAGTCCCATAATCATCAAAATTCATATTGCAAAACATAGATCTAATAGGATACGCATCAATAATTTTAAGATCATCGTCATTATTTTCATGGAAACTAGAAGAACACGGTTTTATAAAGCTATCTTTTTTAGCATGCAATCTAGCGGTTCTTTCCTTACACTCATCAATGGAATTCTCATTACTTTGGGAGACTCATTGATATCATGCTTAGGAGGAGAAGATCTAAGTTTAAGAGAATCGACATCAAGCAAAAGTCTATCAACGTTCCTAGCCAAATCGTCAACTTTGAGAAATTTTTCTTCAAGCAAAGCATTAAAATTCTTTTGAGAAATCATAAAATCTTTCACACTATTCTCAAAATCAGAGGGCATCTTATTGAAATTACCATAAAAATTATTGTAGGAATTTCCATAATTATTAGAGGAATTACTAGGGGAAAGGTCTAGAATTAAAGTTTCCTCTATAAGCATTGTTTCCAAAACTATTCCTACCAACAAAATTCACATCCATAGATTCATTATTATTCTCAATCAAGGAAGACAAAGGCATATCATTGGGATCAAGAGGAGTATTTTTAGTAGCAAACAATTTCATAAGTTCATCCATCTTTCCACTCAAAACATTGATTTCTTCTATAGCATGCGCTTTTTTACTAGAAGATCTTTCGGTGTGCCATTGAGAATAATTAGACATAATATTATCAAGAAGTTTTGTAGCATCTCCCAACGTTATTTCCATAAATGTGCCTCCCGCGGCCGAATCTAAGAGATTTCTAGAAGCAAAGTTCAAACCGGCATAAATTTTTTGTATGATCATCCATAAATTCAAACCATGAGTAGGGCAATTGCGAAGCATCAATTTCATTCTTTCCCAAGATTGGGCAACATGCTCATGATCAAGTTGTTTAAAATTCATAATATCGTTCCTAAGAGTGATGATCTTAGCAGGAGGAAAATACATAGAGATAAAAGCATCTTTGCACTTGTTCCAAGAATCAATACTATTTTTAGGCAAAGACAAAAACCAAACTTAAGCACGATCTCTAAGTGAAACCGAAATAACTTCAATTTGACAATATTGTTATCCGTATCTTTCTTCTTTTGCATATCACACAAATCAACAAAGTTGTTTAGATGAGAAGCGGCATCTTCACTAGGAAGGCCGGCGAATTGATCTTTCATAACAAGATTCAGCAAAGCAGTATTGATTTCACAAGACTCGACATCATTAAGAGGAGCAATCGGAGTACTAAGGAAAACATTATTATTGGTATTCGAGAAATCACACAATTTGGTATTATCTTGCGCCATGGCAACAAGTAATCCAACACACAAGCAAACAGAAAAAGGCAAGCGAAAAAGAGAGGACGAGATTGGGAAAGAGAGGGCGAATAAAACGGCAAGGGTGAAGTGGGGGAGAGGAAAACGAGAGGCAAATTGCAAATAATGTAAATGCGATGGAGATAGGTTTGTGATGGGTACTTGGTATGTCTTGACTTTAGCGAAGACCTCCCCGGCAACGGCCCAGAAATCCTTCTTGCTACGTCTTGAGCTTGTGTTGGTTTTCCTCAAAGAGGAGAGGGTGATGCAGCAATAGTAGCGTAAGTATTTCCCTCAGTTTTTGAGAACGAAGGTATCAATCTAGTAGGAGGCTCCTCAAAAGTCCCACGCACCTACACAAACAAACTGAGAACTCGCAACTAACGCGATAAAGGGGTTGTCAATCCCTTCACGGCCACTTGCAAAAGTGAGATCTAATAAAGATAGTAAGATAAGATAAATATATTTTTGTTATTTTATAATATGGATGCAAAAAGTAAAGATGCAAATAAAAGTAAATAGGAAGCAAATATGATAAGAGATAGACCCGGGGGCCATAGGTTTCACTAGTGGCTTCTCTCAAGATAGCATAAGTATTATGGTGGGTGAACAAATTATTGTCGAGCAATTGATAGAAAAGCGAATAATTATGAGATTATCTAGGCATGATCATGTATATAGGCATCACATCCATAGCAAGTAGACCGACTCCTGTCTGCATCTACTACTATTACTCCACACATCGACCGACTCCTGCCTGCATCTAGAGTATTAAGTTCATAAGAACAGAGTAACGCATTAAGCAAGATGACATGATGTAGAGGGATAAACTCAAGAAATATGATATAAACCCCGTCTTGTTATCCTCGATGGCAACAATGCAAAACGTGCCTTGCAACCCTTTCTGTCACTGGGTAAGGACATCGCAAGATTGAACCCAAAGCTAAGCACTTCTCCCATGGCAAGAAAGATCAATCTAGTAGGCCAACCCAAACTGATAATTCAAAGAGACTTGCAGAGATAACTCAATCATACATAAAAGAATTTAGAGAAGATTCAAATATTATTCATAGATAAACTTGATCATAAACCCACAATTCATCGGATCTCGACAAACACACCGCAAAAAGAGTTTACATCGAATAGATCTCCACAAGAGAGGGGGAGAACATTGTATTGAGATCCAAAAAGACAGAAGAAGCCATCTAGCTAATAACTATGGACCCGTAGGTCTGTGGTAAACTACTCACAACTCATCGGAGGGGCAAGGATGTTGATGTAGAAGCCCTCAGTGGTCGATTCCCCCTCCGGCAGAGTGTCGACGAAGGCTCCAAGATGGGATCTCACGGATATAGAAGGTTACGGTGGTGGAAATTTTGTTTCGTCCGCCTCCTGGATGTTTTCGGGGTACATAGGTATATATAGGAGGAAGAAGTACGTCGGTGGCCGCCCGAGGGGCCCATGAGACAGGGGGCGCGCCCTATAGGGGGGGGGCGCCCTATAGGGGGCGCGCCCTCCTATCTCGTGGGAGCCTCGGCTGCTTCTTAACTTGCACTCCAAGTCCTCTGGATCACGTTCGTTCCAAAAATCACGCTCCCAAAGGTTTCATTCCGTTTGGACTCCGTTTGATATTCCTTTTCTTCGAAATACTGAAATAGGCAAAAAAACAGCAATATGGACTAGGCCTCCGGTTAGTAGGTTAGTCCCAACAATGATATAAATGTATAAAATAAAGCCCATAAACATCCAAAAGGGGTAATATAATAGCATGGAACAATCAAAAATTATAGATACGTTGGAGACGTATCAGCTACGCGTGCAACTGTGAGTCAAACCCCCACTATGCTTGCTCCTAGATGTAGATTAGCGGTTAATTTCTTAGGCATGTGCTAGTAGTTAGTGGATTTGATAGGATTAGATAGGATTCTAGCAGATCCGATTGGATGAGATCCCAATCGAATCCAATCGGACTGATCTATTCTTGTTTTATACAGTGTGTGTGCTAGGATAATTTTCTTGTGCTACTGCTTGTGTGTCCTATAATTTGTGCTACATGCTAGTAGTTGTATTCATGCTAGAATCATGTTCATGTTGACTGATGTATGTTATACTGATGGCATGTTCATGTTGACTGATGAATGCTAGAATCATGTTGACTGATGGCATGTTCATGTTAGGATCATGTCCTTGTTTCATGTTGCTAACATACATGTTGAAGCTACGGTTTGTGCCATCAGTGGATGTTATATGTGCATGTAGTAGGACCATTTTAGGATGGTCCCAAATCTGCATGGCTGCACATGGGTGCTATTGGCACTTGTTGTTTCTATTTTTAGATGTTTCCTTGTTTAGGATAGTGCAGTGATCAGTGCCAGTTGACACAAAGAAGATGCCACTGATCAGTGACTTGCCCAACAACAAGTGTCATTGATAAGTGGCATTTGCCCGGCAAACGCCACTTATCAATGGCACTTGCTGTTGGGAAAAATGCCACTTACCAATGGCACTTGCTATTGGGCAAGTCACTGATCAGTGCCATTTGCACTAGAGCAAGTAGATTAGTGCTATTGACCAACAGCAAGTGCCACTGATCATTGCCATTTGGCCATGAGCACATGCCACTGATCAGTGGCACTTTCTGTTGGGCAAGTCCACTTATCAGTGCCACTGATCAGTGGCATTTGCTTGCTTGCTTGCTTACTTTTGATACTAATACTTGTCATGTTGCCTGACAAGATACTGAAGACTGACTGAGATGTGGCAGGTGGAGGAGCTCAGGTGGTGGCCGGAGCTGAGCGCGCCGAGGATTTCATCCCCATGAACAGGTGGCTCAGGACGGTGGAACTGCCTGGCAGGATCGCCTTCATGAGCGTGCCTCATTCAAGGGGACGATCTCCAAGGCAGGGCCATGAGGAGGGGGCCAGGGAGCCGATATGATTCTACCAGCAGATCAAGGACAACGAGGACCTCGCCATGCTCGTCGTCCCTCCCAAGTTCGTGGAGGTGATGAACACATGGCTGGTCATCAAGCGTCTCCCGCACGTGGTCAGGCTGTCGGCGAACAAGCGGTGCGAGTTCTGGGTGCAGGTCCAGAACTTCGAGGTGTTGGGGAACGTAGTAATTTCAAAAAAAATCCTACGCACACGCAAGATCATGGTGATGCATAGCAACGAGAGGGAGAGTGTGTCCACGTACCCTCGTAGACCGAAAGCGGAATCGTTAGCACAACGCGGTTGATGTAGTCGTACGTCTTCACGGCCTGACCGATCAAGCACCGAAAGCACGACACCTCCGAGTTCTTGCACACGTTCAGCTCGATGACGTCCCTCGAACTCCGATCCAGCCGAGTGTCGAGGGAGAGTTCCGTGAGCATGACGGCGTGGTGACGATGATGATGTTCTACCGACGCAGGGCTTCGCCTAAGCACCGCTACGATATTATCAAGGAGGACTATGATGGAGGGGGGCTCCGCACACGGCTAAGAGATCAATGATCAATTGTTGTGTCTAGAGGTGCCCCCTGCCCTCGTATATCAAGGAGCAAGGGGGGAGGCGGCCGGCCTAGGAGGAGGGCGCGCCAAGGGGGGAGTCCTACTCCCACCGGGAGTAGGACTCCTCCTTTCCTTGTTGGAGTAGACGAAGGGAAGGGAGAAGGAGAAGGAAGGAAGGGCACCCCCCCCCCCTCCCTAGTCCAATTCGGACTAGTCCATGGGGAGGGGTGCGGCCACCCTTTGGGGCCTTTCTCTCCTTTCCCGTATGGCCCATTAAGGCCCAATACGAATTCCCGTAACGCTCCGGTACTCCGAAAAATACCCGAATCACTCGGAACCTTTCCGATGTCCTAATATAGTCGTCCAATATATCGATCTTTAAGTCTCGACCATTTCGAGACTCCTTGTCATGTCCCCGATCTCATCCGGGACTCTGAACTCCGTCGGTACATCAAAACACATAAACTCATAATATAACCGTCATCGAACTTTAAGCGTGCGGACCCTACGGGTTCGAGAACTATGTAGACATGACCGAGACACGTCTCTGGTCAATAACCAATAGCGGAACCTGGATGATCATATTGGCTCCCACATATTCTACGAAGATCCTTATCGGTCAAACCGAATAACAACATACGTTGTTCCCTTTGTCATCGGTATGTTACTTGCCCGAGATTCGATCGTCGGTATCTCAATACCTAGTTCAATCTCGTTACCGGCAAGTCTCTTTACTCATTCCGTAATACATCATCCCGCAACTAACTCATTAGTTGCAATGCTTGCAAGGTTTATAGTGATGTGCATTACCAAGTGGGCCCAGAGATACCTCTGCGACAATCGGAGTGACAAATCCTAATCTCGAAATACGCCAACCCAACAAGTACCTTCGGAGACACCTGTAGAGAACCTTTATAATCACCCAGTTACGTTGTGATGTTTGGTAGCACACAAAGTGTTCCTCCGGTAAACGGGAGTTGCGTGATCTCATAGTCATAGGGACATGTATAAGTTATGAAGAAAGCAATAGCAACATACTAAACGATCAAGTGCTAAGCTAACGGAGTGGGTCAAGTCAATCACATCATTCTCCTAATGATGTGATCCCGTTAATCAAATGACAACTCATGTCTATGGTTAGGAAACGTAACCATCTTTGATTAACGAGCTAGTCAAGTAGAGGCATACTAGTGATACTATGTTTGTCTATGTATTCACACATGTATTATGTTTCCGGTTAATACAACTCTAGCATGAATAATTAACATTTATCATGAAATAAGGGAATAAATAATAACTTTATTATTGCCTCTAGGGCATATTTCCTTCAGTCTCCCACTTGCACTAGAGTCAATAATCTAGTTGACATCACCATGTGATTTAACACTAATAGTTCACATCTGTTTGTGATTAACACCCACAGTTCACATCGTCATGTGACCAAGACCCAAAGGGTTTACTAGAGTCAATAATCTAGTTCACATCGCTATGTGATTAACACCCAAAGAGTACTAAGGTGTGATCATATTTTGCTCGTGAGAGAAGTTTAGTCAATGGGTCTGTCACATTCAGAGCCGTATGTATTTTGCAAAAAAAATCTATGTCTACAATGATCTGTACGAAGCTACTCTAGCTAATTGCTCCCACTTTCAATATGTATCCAGATTGAGACTTAGAGTCATCTGGATTGGTGTAAAAGCTTGCATCGTAGTAACTCTTTACGACGAACCTCTTGTCACCTCCATAATCGAGAAACATATCCTTATTCCACTAAGGATAATTTTGACCAATGTCAAGTGATCTACTCCTAGATCACTATTGTACTCCCTTGCCAAACCAGGGCAGAGTATACAATACGGCTGGTCCATAGCATGGCATACTTTTATAGAACCTATGACTGAGGCATAGGGAATGACTTTCATTCTCTATCTATTTTCTGCCGCGGTCGGGATTTGTGTTTTACTCAATTTCATACCTTTGCAACACAGGCAAGAACTCTTTCTTTGACTGTTCCATTTTGAACTACTTCAAAATCTTGTCAAGGTATGTACTCATTGAAAATCTTATCAAGCGTCTTGATCTATCTTAATAGATCTTGATGCTGAATATGTAAGTAGCTTTACTGAGGTCTTTCTTTTAAAAAACTCTTATTCAAGTATCATTTTATGCTATCCAAAATTTCTATATCATTTCCAATCAACAATATGCCATCTACATATAGTATTAGAAATGCTATAGAGCTCCCACTCACTTTCTTGTAAATATAGGCTTCTCCAAAAGTCTGTATAAAACCATATGCCTTGATCACACTATCAAAACGTTTATTCCAAATCCGAGAGGCTTGCACCAGTCCATAAATGGATCGCTGGAGCTTGCACACTTTGTTAGCACCTTTCGATCGACAAAACCTTTTGGTTGCATCATATACAACTCTTCTTCTAGAAATCCATTCAGGAATGCACTTTTGACATCCATTTGCCAGATTTCATAAAATGTGGCAATTGCTAACATAATTCGGACAGACTTAAGCATCGGTACGCGTGAAAAAATCTCATCGTATTCAACACCTTGAACTTGTCAAAAAAAATTACGACAAGTCGAGCTTTGTAGATAGTAACACTACTATCAACGTATGTCTTCCTCTTGAAGATCCATTTATACAATATGGCTTGCCAATCATCGCGCAACCCCACCAAAGTCCACACTTTGTTCTCATAGATGGATCCCTTCTCAGATTTCATGGCCTCAAGCCATTTCACGGAATCTGGGCTCATTATCGCTTCCTCATAGTTCATAGGTTCATCATGGTCTAGTAACATGACTTCTAGAATAGGATTACCGTACCACTCTGGTGCGTACCGTACTCTGGAAGACCTACGAGTGTCTGTAATAACTTGATCTGAAGTTTCATGATCATCATCATTAACTTCCTCACTAATTGGTGTAGGAATCACTGGAACTGATTTCTGTGATGAACTACTTTCCAATAAGGGAGCAGGTACAGTTACCTCATCAAGTTCTACTTTCCTCCCACTCACTCCTTTCGAGAGAAACTTCTTCTCTAGAAAGGATCCATTCATAGCAACAAATATCTTGCCTTCGGATCTGTGATAGAAGGTGTACCCAACAGTTTCCTTTGGGTATTCTATGAAGACGCACTTTTCCGATTTGGGTTCGAGCTTATCAGGTTGAAGCTTTTTCACATAAGCATCGCAGCCCCAAACTTTAAGAAACGACAACTTTGGTTTCTTGCCAAACCACAGTTCATAAGGCGTCGTCTCAACGGATTTTGATGGTGCCCTTTTTTTAAAGTGAATGCAACTGACTATAATGCATAACCCCAAAACGATAGTGGTAAACCGATAAGAAACATCATAGATCGCACAATATCCAATAAAGTGCAATTACGACGTTCGGACACACCATAACGCTATGGTGTTCCAGGTGGCATGAACTGTGAAACTATTCCACATTGTTTTATATGAAGGCCAAACTCGTAACTCAAATATTCTCCTCCATGATCAGATCGTAGAAACTTTATTTTCTTGTTACGATGATTCTCCACTTCACTCTGAAATTCTTTGAACTTTTCAAATGTTTCAGACTTGTGCTTCATTAAGTAGATATACTCATATCTGCTCAAATCATCTGTGAAGGTCAGAAAATAACGATACCCGCCACGAGCATCAACACTCATTGGACCGCATACATCGGTATGTATTATTTCCAACAAGTCAGTAGCTCGTTCCATTGTTCCGGAGAACGGAGTTTTAGTCATCTTGCTCAAAAGGCATGGTTCGCAAGCATCAAATGATTCATAACCAAGTGATTCCAAAAGTCCATCTTTATGGAGTTTCTTCATGCGCTTTACACCGATATGATCCAAACGGCAGTGCCACAAATAAGTTGCACTATCATTATCAACTTTGCATCTTTTGGCATCAATATTATGAATTTGTGTATCACTACGATCGAGATCCAACAAGCTATTTTCATTGGGTGTGTGACCATCGAAGGTTTTATTCATGTAAACAGAACAATAATTATTCTCTAACTTTAAATGAATAACCGTATTGCAAAAACATGATCAAATCATATTCATGCTCAATGCAAACGCCAAATAACATTTATTTAGGTTTAACTCTAATCCCGAAAGTATAGGGAGTGTGTGATGATGATCATATCAATCTTGGAACTACTTCCAACACTCATCGTCACTTCCCCTTCAACTAGTCTCTGTTTATTCTGTAACTCCTGTTTCGAGTTACTAATCTTAGCAACCGAACAATTATCAAATACTCAGGGGCTACTATAAACACTAGTAAGGCACACATCAATAACCTGTATGTCAAATATACCCTTGTTCACTTTGACATCCTTCTTATCCACCAAATATTCAGGGCATTTCCGCTTCAAATGACCATTTCCTTTGCAATAGAAGCGCTCAGTTTTAGGCTTTGGTTCAGCTTTGGGCTTCTTCACGGGAGTGACAACTTGCTTTCCATACTTGAAGTTCCCTTTCTTTTCCTTTGCCCTTTTCTTGAAACTAGTGGTCTTATTAATCATCAACACTTGATGCTCTTTCTTGATTTCTACCTTTGTTGATTTCAACATCACGAATAGCTCGGGAATCGTTTTCGTCATCCTTTGCATACTATAGTTCATCAAGAAGTTCTACTAACTTGGTGATGGTGACTAGAGAACTCTGTCAATCACTATCTTATCTAGAAGATTAACTCCCACTTGATTCAAGCGATTGTAGTACCCAGACAATCTGAGCACATGCTCACTAGTTGAGCAATTCTCCTCCATCTTTTAGCTATAGAACTTGTTGGAGACTTCATATTTCTCAACTCGGGTATTTGCTTGAAATATTAACTTCAACTCCTGGAACATCTCATAAGGCCGATGACGTTCAAAACGTCTTTGAAGTCCCAATTCTAAGCCGTTAAGCATGGTGCACTAAACTATCAAGTAGTCATCATATTGAGCTAGCCAAATGTTCATAACGTCTGCATCTGCTCCTGCAATAGGTCCGTCAACTAGCGGTGCATCAAGGACATAATTCTTCTGTGCAGCAATGAGGATAACCCTCAGATCACGGATCCAATCCGCATCATTGCTACTAACATCTTTCAACACAGTTTTCTCTAGGAACATATCAAAATAAACATATGAAAGCAACAATGCGAGCTATTGATCTACAACATAATTTGCAAAATACTACCAGGACTAAGTTCATGATAAATTTAAGTTCAATTAATCATATTACTTAAGTACTCCCACTTAGATAGACATCCCTCTAATCATCTAAGTGATCACGTGATCTAAATCAACTAAACCATAACCGATCATCACGTGAAATGGAGTAGTTTTCAATGGTGGACATCACTATGTTGATCATATCTACTATATGATTCACACTCGACCTTTCGGTCTCAGTGTTCCGAGGCCATATATGCATATGCTAGGCTCGTCAAGTTTAACCTGAGTATTTTGCGTGTGCAAAACTGGCTTGCACCCATTGTAGATGGACGTAGAGCTTATCACACCCGATCATCACGTGGTGTCTGGGCACGACGAACTTTGGCAATGGTGCATACTCAGGGAGATCACTTTTATCTTGAAATTTAGTGAGAGATCATCTTATAATGCTACCGTTAATCAAACCAAGATAAGATGCATAAAAGATAAACATCGCATGCAATCAATATAAGTGATATGATATGGCCATCATCATCTTGTGCTTGTGATCTCCATCTCCGAAGCACCGTCATGATCACCATCGTCACCGGCGTGACACCTTGATCTCCATTGTAGCATCATTGTCGTCTCGCCAACTATTGCTTCTACGACTATCGCTACCGCTTAGTGATAAAGTAAAGCAATTGCAGGGCGATTGCATTGCATACAATAAAGCGACAACCATATGGCTCCTGCCAGTTGCCGATAACTCGGTTACGAAACATGATCATCTCATACAATAAAATATAGCATCATGCCTTGACCATATCACATCACAACATGCCCTGCAAAAACAAGTTAGACGTCCTCTACTTTGTTGTTGCAAGTTTTACGTGGCTGCTACGGGCTGAGCAAGAACCATTCTTACCTACGCATCAAAACCACAACGATAGTTCGTCAAGTTAGTGATGTTTTAACCTTCTCAAGGACCGGGCGTAGTCACACTCGGTTCAACTAAAGTTGGAGAAACTGACACCCGCTAGTCACCTGTGCGCAAAGCACGGCGGTAAAACCAGTCTCGCGTATGCGTACGCGTAATGTCGGTCCGGGCCCCTTCATCCAACAATACCGCCAAACCAAAGTATGACATGCTGGTAAGCAGTATGACTTGTATCGCCCACAACTCACTTGTGTTCTACTTGTGCATATAACATCTACGCATAAAACCAGGCTCGGATGCCACTGTTGGGGAACGTAGTAATTTCAAAAAAATCCTACACACACGCAAGATCATGGTGATGCATAGCAACGACAGGGGAGAGTGTGTCCACGTACCCTCGTAGACCGAAAGCGGAAGCATTAGCACAACGCGGTTGATGTAATCGTACGTCTTCACGGCCCGACCGATCAAGCACCGAAACCACGGCACCTCTGAGTTCTTGCGCACCTTCAGCTCGATGACGTCCCTCGAACTCCGATCCAGCCGAGTGTCGAGGGAGAGATCCGTCAGCACGACAGCGTGGTGACGATGATGATGTCCTACCGACGCAGGGCTTCGCCTAAGCACCGCTACGATATTATCGAGGAGGACTATGGTGGAGGGGGCACCGCACATGGCTAAGAGATCAATGATCAATTGTTGTGTCTAGAGGTGCCCCCCTACCCCCGTATATAAAGGAGCAAGGGGGAGGCGGCCGGCCTAGGAGGAGGGCATGCCAAGGGGGGAGTCCTACTCCCATCGGGAGTAGGACTCCTCCTTTCCTTGTTGGAGTAGAAGAAGGGAAGGGAGAAGGAGAAGGAAGGAAGGGGGTGCCCCCCCTCCCTAGTCCAATTCGGACTAGTCCATGGGGAGGGGTGCGGCCACCCTTTAGGGCCTTTCTCTCCTTTCCCGTATGGCCCATCAAGGCCCAATACGAATTCCCCGTAACTCTCCAGTACTCCGAAAAATACTCGAATCACTCAGAACCTTTCCGATGTCCGAATATAGTCGTCCAATATATCGGTCTTTACGTCTCGCCAATTTCGAGACTCCTTGTCATGTCCCCGATCTCATCCGGGACTCCGAACTCCTTCGGTACATCAAAACACATAAACTCATAATATAACCGTCATCGAACTTTAAGCGTGCGGACCTTACGGGTTCAAGAACTATGTAGACATGACCGAGACACGTCTCCGGTCAATAACCAATAGCGGAACCTGGATGCTCATATTGGCTCCCACATATTCTACGAAGATCTTTATCGGTCAAATGTTGTTCCCTTTGTCATCGGTAAGTTACTTGCCTGAGATTCAGTCGTCGGTATCTCAATACCTAGTTCAATCTCGTTACCGGCAAGTCTCTTTACTCGTTCCGTAATACATCATCTCGTAACTAACTCATTAGTTGCAATGCTTGCAAGGCTTATAGTGATGTGCATTACCAAGTGGGCCCAGAGATACCTCTGCGACAATCGGAGTGAAAAATCCTAATCTCGAAATACGCCAACCCAACAAGTACCTTCGGAGACTCCTGTAGAGCACCTTTATAATCATCCAGTTACATTGTGACGTTTGGTAGCACACAAAGTGTTCCTCCGGTAAACGGGAGTTGCATAATCTCATAGTCATAGGAACATGGATAAGTTATGAAGAAAGCAATAGCAACATACTAAACGATCAAGTGCTAAGCTAATGAAATGGGTCAAAGTCAATCACATCATTTTCCTAATGATGTGATCCCGTTAATCAAATGACAACTCATGTCTATGGTTAGGAAACATAACCATATTTGATTAACGAGTTAGTCAAGTAGAGGGATACTAGTGATACTATGTTTGTCTATGTATTCACACATGTATTATGTTTCCGGTTAATATAATTCTAGCATGAATAATAAACATTTATCATGAAATAAGGAAATAAATAATAACTTTATTATTGCCTCTATGGCATATTTCCTTAACGAGGGCCACATGGTGCTTGGTCGGGGGTGGAACTACTTTTGCCGCCGCCACGGGATCGTCCCCGGCGACCTCGTCGTTGTGCGCATCTCAGGACTCGGACTGAAGGTTCAGATCTACAACCACGACTCCTCGGTCATGTGCAGGTATCGTTGCAGCACGCACAACTGCCATGGTGGCATCGAGCAGGCTATGTAGTTAAGTTAAGTAAGGTGTTAGTGGAGAACTTTTATGGTGTGAGGTCGTGGTTGTAGATCTGAACCTTCAGTCCGAGCCCGGAGATGCGCACAACGACGAGGTCGCCGGGGACGATCCGGTGGCGGCGGCAGAAGTAGTTCCGCCCCCGGCCAAGCATCATGTGGCTCACTTGAACCGGGACTAATGCCTTTAGCCGCACGAACCGGGACCAATGCCCCCATGGGTACCGGTTCGTGACTAAACCGTGACTAATGGGCTTATTTGGCCCGAACGAAAGCCCTGTTTTCTACTAGTGATAGTTTGCTGTCATTTGCTTGCTTGTTGTGTTAAGTTTGCTGTCATTACATTGCTTGCTGTGTTTGATCTTGCTGTTGTGTTGTTGTTGTGTTGATCATGTGTGGTGGTAAGGCCACCACATTTGAATGGGGTGAGCAGAACACAAACGTTGTTTGTAACCAAACAGCTGAAGTTTGCATCTACTCACACCCTAAGCACAAATGCGGGCAACCAAACAGCAGGGGGTAAGTGTCTCTCGATGCGATGCAGGCAACCAAACAGGTTGCATCTGCTGCATATGAGGCTGCATTTCAGCAACCAGGCTGGCTGGAGATGGACATGCAATCCAACTACTGTTGCAAACTGCAACCAAACACGCCCTAGCTTATTGCTCGACCGGTCATGTTACCCTTCTTGGCAGTGTGCATGGTTTATTAAAAGCCAAGCCCACACGATCCCGGAGTCCGCCGCCGTTGATGAAGAGGGGCCGCCGCCCCGATTCCGGGCGCTACAGGGAGCACCCACCGTCGCGCCAGCCGTTGTCGTCGCCCATACAACGGCAACCTCCGCCGCGATCCCGCATCAAGCGCCGTCGACGTCGGAGGACGCTCCGGCCGCCAGGCGCGTGATGCGACGTCCCAGAGTGCGGGATCCCAAGTTCCGCCGCCACCGGCGCTGCCACAAGGACCCGCCATCTGGCCCGTCATCCCCGGCAGAGGGGACGCCACCACCGCCATGTCCGGATCCGAGCCGGAGTCGCCGCCGCCTCCGCCAAGACCCGATCCGGGCTGGACGCCGCCACTGCCACCGGTCACGCCCAGCCTCACCTCCATCCTCTGGCCATCTCACCCTGCACCAGCACAAACGCCTCCAGCAGGAGCCACCGCGCCGCCATGGATCGAGGAAGAGGCCACCCCTCCATGGAACTGGCGCCCTCGCTGACTTACAGCCCGGGAAGGTGGAGTAGCCCTCCGCTGCCGCCGTTGAACGCACGGGCTCTGCCCGGCGCTGTCCCTCGGCGGCGGCGGAGGGGAAGGAGAGATTGGGATCGCGGCGGCTGGGGTGCTAGGGTGATGGCTTTGCAATTTGCATGCTTAATTTGCCATGTATCTTCTCGGTGTCTCCGTGGTCGCGCTCGCGTACTCCGCGGCGCCGTGGCACTGCCCATGCCAGCTTTCTTGATTTTTGCCGGCGATCAGTTGAAGTGCAGAGAATCTTTCTATGACCATTTTTGATGCAGCTAGGGAACTGTTGGTGACTAGCTAGTACCTTAAGTTTTGTAATCTACGCATGTGTATGTAGTTCTAACAATCACGTACTAACTGCCCTGTGATCTGAATGCATGCGTATCTGCTGGTTACGTACGTCATCGGCGGCGGCTCTCCCGAGCACGATCCGCATGAGGTCGGCTGTGCTCAACATCTTCACGGACGCCATCGCTACGTCCATGTGCCTTGTTTCCTTGCCTTTGTGGCGCTCACCCTGTACGCCAAGCTCTCCGGCTGCAAGATCTCCAGACAAGCGCACTACGAGTCTACGACTAGCTTGGCAATACAGCTGGCACAAAAAAAAAGAGAAAGAAAAAAACATAACAAAGTTCAGAGTTGCTCGTGGCATCCGAAGATCAGATGTTTGCATGACGACCCAAGTTGTCAAGAGAGCATTTTCATCACTACTTTGTGGAGGTTTGGGGTGAGAGAGGCTCGAACTCTCGACCTCAGGATCACTCACATGGGCAACTACGCGCTAGCCAACTGCGCCACCACCCCAATGTTGTTTGATTACTAATGCCAGCCTTACTAATGTGTACTTAGTTGCGACGCCCGTTCCTCCCAAAACAATACTAGCAACCCCGTTAGGGTTAGGGCATAGTACATGCATACACCCCAATGCTTTTTTCTCATAATAATTTTACTTAATGTTGTTCAACTGAAGTCAGTTCACAACGTTTTTTGAGCAAACGCAATGACGTCCACAAGATGCTACGTGTGAATCTTGATGCAAGGACAACATGGCAACACCCTGGCGAAATAGTTAGCTCCGTATCGTGCTTGTGTGACTACATCCGACATCCTGGCTGACTAGCAGGCCGAGACAAAAGAGTGACGCATTCGCTTCGAGAACATCCTCACCATGCTGGTCAATTCTCCCTCCCCATTCCGCTCTCCCTCCGAGCTCAGGCGCACGTCCTCTTCGTCATGGGCAAGGGCCATGACTTCTCCTTCCTTCTCTCCGGAAGCCACAAGGGTGGAAGCAGCACTGTTTGTCATCATCGGTGGAGAAGGGGGCGAGGGGTGGGATGTGATCAGAATTGAGAGAAGCTCAGATCTAAATGTTCAATTTCAGGCTGGAGAAATCTCGCCCCCTCGCCCCGTACTTATTTGGCTCCGCTCCTGTTGGCTCATGGCCAGGCCTTGGTCTGCCACCAATCCCCAGAGGCTTCATCATCTTTGCTATCCTGCCCGACACATCCGCCCTCTTTAGCCACCTGTTCGTCGAGATGGTGTCCTTGGCGTCCTCCGCGTCAGCGATAACATGGACCCTTTGAGCGGCGGTAGACCACTCTGTCTTTACAACCTTGTCAGTTCAGAAGACTGAAGTAAGTAACCATAGCAATGCGATGATTCATTGACCAAGGCAATTTTAATTGACATGATGCACTGGCCATAGCAATGCCCAATTGCAACTGTCATGATCGGTGCATTGTACCAGTTCTCCATTACATGCATAATTGTCCTACTCTGTCCATGCATGCACATTTGTCCAACTCTGACCATGCATGCACATTTTTTCTACTCTCATCATGCATTCCGTTCAAAACCGAACACATATAGCAAGATTATCATTCGAAGCACTAGGCTAGCACATTTGGTCATAACAAGATTGTAAGAAAGCATTCACGCAACAAGAACACATCAAGAACCTAGCAATTATTCTGATCATGCATGCACACAACAAGAACATAGGAAGCAATATATATGATTGTAACAACAACCTAGCAATCATTCTGATTATAGCAAGAACCTAGCAACTAGTCTGCCAAACACCGGCCATGGATTGGGTTGCCGGAGGGGATGAGTGTGAGGCGGTGAAGTTGAGGGTCGACCATCGGAGAAACCGTAGGGGCTATGAAAGAGAGATGGAGTATGGCGCGAGTGCGCAGTGGGTGGTGATGTCAGAGAGCAGAGGCAGTTATGAGACATCTCGTCGTCACCCGCGCTTCGCAACGTGTGAAGGAGAGAGCACATGTGGTTCTCACGAGCCTGGCTCTGGAGAAATGGTCAATTCAACCGTTCCCCTTCAGCCTGGCGCGGGACTGCTTTAACCTTCGTGTGGCTCGGGAAACACATGCAACCCAAGTATCCAAACATCCAATTTTTGCACCGCACGGGCTTGGTTGGGCCTCTTACAGGCTATCAAACACCTCCTTGACTATGATTTTCCTAGTTTTGCCATCATCCAGGTAGGAAAGATGTACACATATGGCAATTTTTCTCCTTGATGGTCCAATTTTGGACTCTCCAATGTGAACTTTGACAACATGGCAATTTGGTGTTCTTTTTTCTAACATATCACATGGCAATTATAATCTACATTTCCATATTTTTCCTATTTTTTCCATCAATCACTGAACATTCTTGTAAAGTTTCCCTCATTTCAGTGAGGAATTGTATCCCTAGAATTTGGCATGTCCCGCATTTTCCCCAATTTTTGTCACACATGGCAATGTGCCGTGGCCTTTAGTTACATGTATGTTTGGAAAGTTTGCCATGTGTCCATTTTTGTTACAAACATATACACTTTACATGTTCAATGAGAAAAAAAATCCCAAATTTTCCTTGTAGCCGTACTTTTTTCGCTTCATTTTCCATGCCCTATAGAGATTTTTTTAATTTTTGTTGCCATGTCACTTGTACTGTGTTTTTTGAGATTACTATCATGTGCCATAATCACATGGCAAAACTAAGAATTTTGTTTTACTACAATTGATATGGCAAAATTCAACTAAGAGCACTTTTAAAAGTTTGCACATGTGGCCCTTTTAACATTTTCTATATATTTTGCCATGTCACCAACGGACCCCCCCCCCTCTCACCCTAGAATTTGCCATGCCTGCATTTTCCCTAAAAACAATCACACATGGAAATTTTCCATGATTTTCAAGTTAACAATAAATTTTTTTAAGTGTTATGTGTTTAAGTTTTTTGTACAAACATATACAGTTGCCATGTTCACTGAGAGTTTTTATTTTTTTGAATTTGTCATGTGATCGTACTTTTTTTCATTTGCCATGCCCTATAGAGCAAAATATTTAAAATTTTGCCATGTCACTTGTACTATGTTTTTATTGGATAGCCGTCAAGTGTACTACTCACATGGTAAAACTTTGGGGTTTTTTTTTCTACAATTGCCATGGCAAATTTTCAACCAAGGCAACTTTTCTTTTGTAATTTTTGGAAATCCTCAATTTATGTTATGGTCACATGAAAAGTTTTAGACTACCTTTTGGATTTGTGACATGGCAAAATTTCTACAACATATTTATAATCGCCACATTCAAAACTTTTTAGAAAATGTATTTCTACAAATAATGGCATTTTTTATGTTTTGTGTGTGTTTTTTCTCTATTTTTGAGTTATGTAGATTGGTAGTAGTTTCATTACATATATTATGGTAAATTAATCATCAAAAGGATGACAACTATTTTCTCATAATTCTAACATATGTTGATATGGAGGAGTTGTTTGACCACAAAACATGGCAACTTTTTTTTATCGCACTTACATGCATTTTTAACATTCATTGCAATTTTTACTATGCATGTTTTCTGGCACTATGCTTAACCACGCCAAATTATTTGTGCATATCATTGCAATTAATTTGTACATACCATGGCAATTGCATATATCATGGCAAAAGGTATTGTATATATCATGTGGAATCTCTATTTTTGTATATAGCATAGTTTTTGGACATTTTTGCGTTGCTTATTCTCAAAGTAAACATGAGGAGGGGTGAGGGTGGGGGTGGTGGCAATTTTTCCTTGAGAGGCCTCTTTTACGTTTTTCAATGGCCACTTGTTCAGCGTTAATTTTTTTTCAACACGCTGGTGCTCGGGACGCCCAGTAGGGGCCTGTCATGCCCCCCCCCCCCCCCCCACCCCCCTCCCTAACTGAGGGAACGATGTCAAATGTGTATTGTTGTTGTAATTTTAAACATTACAAGTTTGTTGTTGGAAAAACCTTATTACCCAATTAGTGTTAATGAATCCTTTAAAATGTCCGTGTCATTTTAAAATCTTCTCTCACCAGCAATCTTATAGTGTCAATATGTTTTTCTTCGTGATGTCCTTGACAATAACGTCACTTAAATTTTTTTTCATTATTAGCTCTATGGGAAATCGTACTAAAGTCGCGAGGTCCCTAGACAACAGTGAGCACAATTATTATGGCCATGGTCAACATTTTTAACATGACGATTAGTTCTAAATCCATTGCATTTTTTTATTCAACTTGCCATTCCAAAACAGTGTACTATCCATATAATTTACTTTGTAAACTAGATGCACGCGTTGTGTTCTTGCAATAGCACAAAAAATCTCAAGACATGTAGGTACGATGCCGAGCAAGATCAATCACGCAAGGTTGGTATCACGCAGTGGCGAATCTACTTGTGTTAATTCCCTCAAAAACCGATTTGAACCGTGCAAAAAAAAAAACTCAGGCACTCCATGTCGGAGTGGTGTGGCATGTCAAGTTTTTCATTCAGGGCTCATTAACGCCTGAGAGCCGCTTGCATGGCAAGTTGTACTACAATCATGGCGTCAGACCCTGAGAGCTGCTTGCATGCCTATGAACCATTTATCCTGCTGGTTGTTGGTTTTTGAGATAGCTTACCAGGCTTGCTGCCTGGTGAACTACCCATCACGAAACATGTATATAAACAGCTGCCAGCTTCTCTCCGTAAGCGATATGGTCCTAAAAAACGGTACTTTTTTTTTTACCTTACGTGCGTGCCTTTATATGGCCCAAACGGAAAGCCCATTGCTCTAAAACGGGGTGACCCACGGGCCGTCTCGCCGGCTGGTAAAGGACGTTCGATTTTGCCTAAGCTGAGTGGATACCGGACCGGCGATTCATCTCTGAAACGCATGGCTATGAAATTCATCTAAGACTGGATAGTTATGAAATTCATGTTGGAGAAAAGGTGCAAGCAAATATATTCTTCTTAATGTGTTTCTTTTTTTTCTTGGACAAGAATATGGACAGAGATGTACACAACCCTTGATGGGTTCCTCTGCCTCCTGCCGGCACCGCCGCCGGTCCGTCTCGTCTCCGGTGGCCTTAGGGCTACGGTGGCGCGGTGGATCTCGGTCCTTACTGGCGGGAGGGCTCCGTTAGATATTCCTTCATATTTTGTTAGGGTTTGTGTCCTATTCGGAAAGATGAGACGACGACGCCTCTCTGAAGATGGAATAATGTTCTCCCCGCCTAGTCCCCGTCCCGGTGGAGCGTCTAGCATCATCGCTAGGCATGTGGAGGTGTGTCTCTGGCGGCGTGGATTTGCTCGGATATGGTCATAGTTCGTCTACATTCGTGTGTCTTCAGATTGGATCTTTCCTATCTATTCTTCAATGGTGGCGGGTGCTAGTCTAGTGCGCTGGTCATATGGGGCCTTAGCACGACAACTTCCTGACTGTCTACTACAACAACTATTTCCCGGCTCTGGCGAGGGAGAGACAATGACAACAACGCGCTTTCGGCTCGCTTCAGTGCTTGTAGTAGTCGCTGGGTGGTTTATGGATCTGGATGTAATTTTTTATTATTTCTGATGTTCGCTGTACTTTCATAATTGAAGATGAATAGGTTATAAGTTTTCCTGCAAAAAAAGATTTACACAATCATAGGTAAGGGCATCTCCAACGCTTACCCCCGAAGTGCACACCACATCCGTCTGCGAATGCGGGGAGGGGGGGTGCGCATACTGATGTGGGGCCATCCAATGGTAGTTGCATACATTTCTAAGCGCGGACGAATTGCAAGAAAACCGGATAATTTTCATCTAAACCGAACAAAAACATTTACGACATATTTTAACTAAAATATAGCGGATTAAGGCTAGCCTATTCTAACCTAGTCTATGATTGGCCGGCTCGGCGCCCGTTTCCCACCCCATATCTATGTCCGGCAGCAAGTTCATCGAAATGCCGTGAGCCCTTGAGAATATGCTTCGACGAGAGGGGAAGAATAACATCCGCCTCTGTGAAGCCTGGATCAGCAGTTGGTTTTATAACAGTGGAAGATGATGACGGTGGACTACGCCACCGTAAACTAGGCAAGTCACCGGCTGTGACGCCTGGGGTAGCGGTTGTGGTGGCCTTTTTGGGATCCGAGCGGCGGCGGCTGTTAGAAAACGTTGCAGAAAATAAAAAAATCTACGCTTCACCAAGATCAATCTATGGAGTCATCTAGCAACGAGAGAGAGGATAGCATCTACATACCCTTGTAGATCGCGAGTGGAAGCATTCAAGAGAACGGGGTTGAGGGAGTCTTACTCGCCGTGATCCAAATCACCGGAGATCCTAGCGCCGAACGGACGACACCTCCGCGTTCAACACACGTACGGTTGGGAAGACATCTCCTCCTTCTTGATCCAGCAAGGGGGAAGGAGAGGTTGATGGAGATCCAGCAGCACGACGGCGTGGGGGTGGATGCAGCAGCGATCTCGGCAGAGCTTCGCCAAGCTTCAGCGAGAGGGAGAGGTGGTGCGTGGGGAGAGGGAGGCGCCAGAGACTTGGGTGCGGATTACCTCCCTTCCCCCCTCTTTATATAGGCCCCCTAGGGGGGCGGCCCTAGGAGATGCAATCTCCAAGGGGGGGGGCGGCCAAGGGGGTGGCTTGCCCCCCAAGCCAAGTGGAGGCGCCCCCACCCCTAGGGTTTCCAACCCTAGGCGCAGGGGGGCCCAAGGGGGCGCACCAGCCCACCAGGGGCTGGTTTCCCTCCCACCTCAGCCCATGGGGCCCTCCGGGATAGGTGGCCCCACCCGGTCGACCCCGGGGACCCTTCCAGTGGTCCCGGTACAATACTGGTGACCCCCGAAACTTTCCTGATGGCCGAAACTTGACTTCCTATATATAATTCTTTACCTCCGGACCATTCTAGAACTCCTCGGGACGTCTGAGATCTTATCCGGGACTCAGAACAACTTTCGGGTTACTGCATACTAATATCTCTACAACCCTAGCGTCACCGAACCTTAAGTGTGTAGACCCTACGGGTTCGGGAGACATGCAGACATGACCAAGACGCCTCTCCGGTCAATAACCAGCAACGGGATCTGGATACCCATGTTGGCTCCCACATGCTCCTCGATGATCTCATCGGATGAACCACAATGTCGAGGATTCAATCAATCCCGTATACAATTCCCTTTGTCAATCGGTACGTTACTTGCCCGAGACTCGATCGTCGGTATCCCAATACCTCGTTTAATCTCGTTACCGGCAAGTCACTTTACTCGTACCGTAATGCATGATCCCGTGACCAGACACTTGGTCACATTGAGCTCATTATGATGATGCATTACTGAGTGGGCCCAGAGATACCTCTCCGTCATACGAAGTGACAAATCCAGTCTCGATTCGTGCCAACCCAACAGACACTTTCGGAGATACCCGTAGTGCACCTTTATAGTCACCCAGTTACGTTGTGACGTTTGGCACACCCAAAGCACTCCTACGGTATCCGGGAGTTGCACAATCTCATGGTCCAAGGAAATGATACTTGACATTTGGAAAAGATCTAGCAAAACGAACTACACGATCTTTGTGCTACGCTTACGATTGGGTCTTGTCCATCACATCATTCTCCTAATGATGTGATCCTGTTATCAATGACATCCAATGTCCATAGTTAGGAAACCATGACTATCTATTGATCAACGAGCTAGTCAACTAGAGGCTTACTAGGGACGTGTTGTGGTCTACATATTCACACATGTATTACGATTTCCGGATAACACAATTATAGCATGAACCATAGACAATTATCATGAACAAAGAAATATAATAATAACCATTTTATTATTCCCTCTAGGGCATATTTCCAACAGTCTCCCACTTGCACTAGAGTCAATATTCTAGTTACATTGTGATGAATCGAACACCCATAGCGTTCTGGTGTTGATCATGTTTTGCTCTGGGGAGAGGTTTTGTCAATGGATCTGCTACATTCAGGTCTGTATGTACTTTACAAATATCTATGTCTCCATCTTGAACATTTTCACGAATGGAGTTGAAGCGACGCTTGATGTGCCTGGTCTTCTTGTGAAACCTAGGCTCCTTGGCAAGTGCAATAGCTCCAGTGTTGTCACAGAAGAGTGTAATCGGCCCCGATGCATTGGGTATGACTCCTAGGTTGGTGATGAACTCCTTCACCCAAATTTCTTCATGCGCTGCCTCCGAGGCTGCCATGTATTCTGCTTCACATGTAGATCCCGCCACGACACTTTTCTTGCAACTGCACCAGCTTACTGCCCCACCATTCAAAATATACACGTATCCGGTTTGTGACTTAGAGTCATCCAGATCTGTGTCGAAGCTGGCATCGACGTAACCCTTTACGATGAGCTCTTCGTCACCTCCATAAACGAGAAACATATCCTTAGTCCTTTTGAGGTACTTTAGGATGTTCTTGACCACTGTCCAGTGTTCCATGCCGGGATTACTTTGATACCTTCCTACCAAACTTACGGCAAGGTTTACATCAGGTCTGGTACATAGCATGGCATACATAATAGACCCTATAGCTGAGGCATAGGGGATGACACTCATCTTTTCTCTATCTTCTCTCGTGGTCGGGCATTGAGCTAAGCTCATTTTCACACCTTGCAACACAGGCAAGAACCCGTTCTTAGACTGATCCATATTGAACTTCTTCAATATCTTATCAAGGCATGTGCTTTGTGAAAGACCTATGAGGCGTCTCGATCTATCCCTATAGATCTTGATGCCTAGTATGTAAGCAGCTTCTCCAAGGTCCTTCATTGAAAAACACTTATTCAAGTAGGCCTTAATGCTGTCCAAAAGTTCTATATCATTTCCCATCAAAAGTATGTCATCTACATATAATATGAGAAATTCTACAGAGCTCCCACTCACTTTCTTGTAAACGCAGGCTTCTCCATAAGTCTGCATAAACCCAAACGCTTTGATCATCTCATCAAAGCGAATGTTCCAACTCCGAGATGCTTGCACCAGCCGATAAATGGATCGCTGGAGTTTGCATACCTTGTTAGCATTCTCAGGGTCGACAAAACCTTCTGGCTGCATCATATACAGTTCTTCCTTAAGATGCCCGTTAAGGAATGCCGTTTTGACGTCCATTTGCCATATCTCATAATCATAGTATGCGGCAATTGCTACCATGATTCGGACGGACTTTAGCTTCGCTATGGGAGAGAATGTCTCATTGTAGTCAACCCCTTGAACTTTTCGATAACCCTTAGCGACAAGTCGAGCTTTATAGATGGTAACGTTACCATCCGCGTCTGTCTTCTTCTTAAAGATCCATTTGTTTTCTATTGCTCGCCGATCATCGGGCAAGTCTGTCAAAGTCCATACTTCATTTTCATACATGGATCCTATCTCGGTTTGCATGGCTTCAAGCCATTTGTTGGAATCTGGGCTCTCCATCGCTTCTTCATAGTTCGAAGGTTCACCGTTGTCTAACAACATGATTTCCAGGATAGGGTTGCCATACCACTCTGGTGTGGAACGTGTCCTCGTGGACCTACGAAGTTCAATAGTAACTTGATCCGAAGTACCTTGATCATCATCATTAACTTCCTCTTCAGTTAATGCTGGCACCACAGGAACATCTTCCTGAGCTGCGCTACTCACTGGTTCAAGAGGTAGTACTTCATCAAGTTCCACTTTCCTCCCACTTACTTCTCCCGAGAGAAACTCTTTCTCCAGAAAGGACCTGTTCTTGGCAACAAAGATCTTGCCTTCGGATCTTAGGTAGAAGGTATACCCAATGGTTTCCTTAGGGTATCCTATGAAGACGCATTTTTCCGACTTGGGTTCGAGCTTTTTAGGTTGAAGTTTCTTGACATAAGCATCGCATCCCCAAACTTTTAGAAACGATAGCTTAGGTTTCTTCGCAAACCATATTTCATACGGTGTCATCTCAACGGATTTAGACGGTGCCCTATTTAAAGTGAATGTAGCTGTCTCTAGAGTGTATCCCCAAAATGATAGCGGGAAATCGGTAAGAGACATCATAGATCGCACCATATCCAATAAACTGCGATTGCGATGTTCGGACACACCGTTATGCTGAGGTGTTCTAGGTGGCGTGAGTTGTGAAACGATTCCACATTTCCTTAAGTGCGTACCAAATTCATGACTTAAATATTCTCCTCCATGATCTGATCATAAGAACTTTATCTTTCGCTCACGTTGATTCTCTACCTCATTATGAAATTCCTTGAACTTTTCAAAGGTCTCAGACTTGTGTTTCATCAAGTAGACATACCCATATCTACTCAAGTCGTCAGTGAGAGTGAGACATAACGATATCCTCCGCGAGCCTCAACGCTCATTGGACCGCACACATCAGTATATATGATTTCCAATAAGTTGGTTGCTCACTCCATTGTTCCGGAGAACGGAGTCTTGGTCATTTTGCCCATGAGGCATGGTTCGCATGTGTCAAATGATTCATAATCGAGAGACTCTAAAAGTCCATCAGCATGGAGCTTCTTTATGCGCTTGACACCAAAGTGACCAAGGAGGCAGTGCCACAAGTATGTGGGACTATCGTTATCAACTTTGCATATTTTGGTATTTACACTATGAATATGTGTAACATCATGTTCGAGATTCATTAAGAATAAACCATTGACCATTGGGGCATGACCATAAAACATATCTCTCATATAAATAGAACAACCATTATTCTCGGATTTAAATGAGTAGCCATCTCGTATTAAACGAGATCCAGATACAATGTTCATGCTCAAAGCTGGCACTAAATAACAATTATTGAGGTTTAAAACTAATGTCGTAGGTAAATGTAGAGGTAGCGTGCCGACGGTGATCACATCAACCTTGGAACCATTCCCGACACGCATCGTCACCTCGTCCTTCGCCAGTCTCCGCTTATTCCGCAGCTCCTGCTTTGAGTTACAAATATGAGCAACCGCATCGGTATCAAATACCCAGGAGCTACTACGAGTGCTGGTAAGGTACACATCAATAACATGTATATCACATATACCTTTGGTGTTGCCGGCCTTCTTGTCCGCTAAGTACTTGGGGCAGTTCTGCTTCCAGTGACCACTTCCCTTGCAATAAAAGCACTCAGTCTCAGGCTTGGGTCCATTCCTTGGCTTCTTCCCGGTAACTGGCTTACCGGGCGCGACAACTCCCTTGCCTTCCTTCTTGAAGTTCTTCTTACCCTTGCCTTTCTTGAACTTAGTGGTTTTATTCACCATCAACACTTGATGTTCCTTTTTGATCTATACCTCCGCTGATTTCAACATTGAATATACCTCAGGAATGGTCTTTTCCATTCCCTACATATTGAAGTTCATCACAAAGCTCTTGTAGCTCGGTGGAAGTGACTAAAGGATTCTGTCAATCACCGCGTCATCCGGGGGATTAACTCCCAGCTGAATCAAGCAGTTGTGCAACCCAGACATTTTTAGTATGTGCTCACTGACAGAACTATTTTCCTCCATCTTACAACTGAAGAACTTGTCGGAGACTTATCTCTCGACCCGGGCATGAGCTTGGTGTTGGGGAACGTAGTAATTTCAAAAAAATTCCTACGCACAGGCAAGATCATGGAGATGCATAGCAACGAGAGGGGAGAGTGTTGTCTACGTACCCTCGTAGACCGAAGCGGAAGCGATCACAACGTAGAGGAAGTAGTCGTACGTTCTCCTCGCGATCCAACCGATCCCAGCGCCGTTACTCCGGCGCCTCCGAGTTCTTGACACACGTACAGCTCGGTGACGCTCCTCGGGCTCCAATCCAGTAGAGCTTCGGGGAGGGAGAGTTCCGTCAGCACGACGGCGTGGTGACGATCTTGATGTTCTACCGACGCAGGGCTTCGCCTAAGCACCGTTACGATATGACCGAGGTGGATTATGGTGGAGGGGGGCACCGCACACGGCTAAGGAACGATCTCAAGGATCAACTTGTGTGTTCTAGGGTGCCCCCCTGCCCCCGTATATAAAGGAGCAAGGGGGAGGCCGGCCGGCCCTAGGAGGTGCGCCAAGGGAGGGGGGAGTCCTCCTCCTAGTGGGAGTAGGACTCCCCTTTCCTAGTCCAACTAGGAAGGAGGAAGGGGGAAGGAAGGAGAGGGAGAGGGAGAGGGAAAGGGGGGCCGCCCCCCCCCCCCTCCTTGTCCTATTCGGACTCCCTTGGGGGGGGGCGCGCGCCACCACCTGGTGCGGCCCTCTCTCTCCCCTCTTGGCCCACTAAGGCCCATAACTTCCCCGGGGGGTTCCGGTAACCCCTCCGGCACTCCCGTTTTCTCCGGAAACTTCGGGAACCTTTCTGGTGTCCGAATATAGCCGTCCAATATATCAATCTTTATGTCTCGACCATTTCGAGACTCCTCGTCATGTCCGTGATCACATCCGGGACTCCGAACTCCTTCGGTACATCAAAATAGACAAACTCATAATATAACCGTCATCGAAACCTTAAGCGTGCGGACCCTACGGTTCGAGAACAATGTAGACATGACCGAGACACGTCTCCGGTCAATAACCAATAGCGGGACCTGGATGCCCATATTGGTTCCTACATATTCTACGAAGATCTTTATCGGTCAGACCGCATAACAACATACATTGTTCCCTTTGTCATCGGTATGTTACTTGCCCGAGATTCGATCGTCGGTATCCAATACCTAGTTCAATCTCGTTACCGGCAAGTCTCTTTACTCATTCCGTAATACATCATCTCACAGCTAACTCTTTAGTTGTAATGCTTGCAAGGCTTAAGTGATGTGTATTACCGAGAGGGCCCAGAGATACCTCTCCGACAATCGGAGTGACAAAACCTAATCTCGAAATACGCCAACCCAACATCTGCCTTTGGAGACACCTGTAGTACTCCTTTATAATCACCCAGTTACGTTGTGACGTTTGGTAGCACCCAAAGTGTTCCTCCGGTAAACGGGAGTTGCATAATCTCATAGTTATAGGAACATGTATAAGTCATGGATAAAAGCAGTAGCAACATACTAAACGATCGTGTGCTAAGCTAATGGAATGGGTCATGTCAATCAGATCATTCAACTAATGATGTGACCTTGTTAATCAAATAACAACCCTTTGTTCATGGTTAGGAAACATAACCATCTTTGATTAACAAGCTAGTCTAGTAGAGGCATACTAGTGACACTCTGTTTGTTTATACATTCACACATGTATTATGTTTCCGGTTTAATACAATTCTAGCATAAATGATAAACATTTATCATGAAATAAGGAAATAAATAATAACTATATTATTGCCTCTAGGGCATATTTCCTTCAGTCTCCCACTTGCACTAGAGTCAATAATCTAGATTACATAGTAATGATTCTAACACCCATGGAGTCTTGGTGTTGATCATGTTTTGCTCGTGGAAGAGGCTTAGTCAACGGGTCTGCTACATTCAGATCCGTATGTATCTTGCAAATCTCTATGTCTCCCACCTGGACTAAATCCCGGATGGAATTGAAGCGTCTCTTGATGTGCTTGGTCCTCTTGTGAAATCTGGATTCCTTCGCTAAGGCAATTGCTCCAGTATTGTCACAGAAGATTTTCATTGGACCCGATGCACTAGGTATGACACCTAGATCGGATATGATCTCCTTCATCCAGACTCCTTCATTAGCTGCTTCCGAAGCTGCTATGTACTCCGCTTCACATGTAGATCCCGCTACGACGCTTTGTTTAGAACTGCACCAACTGACAGCTCCTCCGTTTAGTGTAAATACGTATCCGATTTGCGATTTAGAATCGTCCGGATCAGTGTCAAAGCTTGCATCAACGTAACCATTTACGATGAGCTCTTTGTCACCTCCATATACGAGAAACATATCCTTAGTCCTTTTCAGGTATTTCAGGATGTTCTTGACCGCTGTCCAGTGATCCACTCCTGGATTACTTTGGTACCTCCCTGCTAAGCTTATAGCAAGGCACACATCAGGTCTGGTACACAGCATTGCATACATGATAGAGCCTATGGCTGAAGCATAGGGAACATCTTTCATTTTCCCTCTATCTTCTGCAGTGGTCGGGCATTGAGTCTTACTCAACTTCACACCTTGCAACACAGGCAAGAACCCTTTCTTTGCTTGATCCATTTTGAACTTCTTCAAAATTTTGTCAAGGTATGTGCTTTGTGAAAGTCCAATTAAGCGTCTTGATCTATCTCTATAGATTTTGACGCCCAATATGTATGCAGCTTCACCGAGGTCTTTCATTGAAAAACTCTTATTTAAGTATCCCTTTATGCTATCCAGAAATTCTATATCATTTCTGATCAGGAATATGTCATCTACATATAATATCAGAAATGCTACAGAGCTCCCACTCACTTTCTTGTAAATACAGGCTTCTCCAAAAGTCTGTATGAACCCAAATGCTTTGATCACACTATCAAAGCGTTTATTCCAACTCCGAGATGCTTGCACCAGTCCATAAATGGATCGCTGGAGCTTGCACACTTTGTTAGCTCCCTTTGGATTGATAAAACCTTCTGGTTGCATCATATACAACTCTTCTTCCAGAAATCCATTCAGGAATGCAGTCTTTACATCCATTTGCCAAATTTCATAATCATAAAATGCGGCAATTGCTAACATGATTCGGACAGACTTAAGCATCGCTACGGGTGAGAAGGTCTCATCGTAGTCAATCCCTTGAACTTGCCGAAAACCCTTTGCGACAAGTCGAGCTTTGTAGACAGTAACATTACCGTCAGCGTCAGTCTTCTTCTTGAAGATCCACTTGTTTTCTATTGCTTGCCGACCCTCGGGCAAGTCAACCAAAGTCCATACTTTGTTTTCATACATGGATCCCATCTCAGATTTCATGGCCTCAAGCCATTTTGCGGAATCTGGGCTCACCATCGCTCCTTCATAGTTCGTAGGTTCATCATGATCTAGTAGCATGATTTCCAGAACAGGATTACCGTACCATTCTGGTGCGGATCTTACTCTGGTTGATCTACGAGGTTCTGTAGTAACTTGATCTGAAGTTTCATGATCAACATCATCAACTTCCTCACTATTTGGTGTAGATGTCTCAGAAACCGGTTTCTGTGACAAACTACTTTCAAATAAGGGAGAAGGTACAATTACCTCATCAAGTTCCACTTTCCTCCCACTCACTTCTTTCGAGAGAAACTCCTTCTCTAGAAAGGATCCATTCTTGGCAACAAATGTCTTGCCTTCGGATCTGTGATAGAAGGTGTACCCAACTGTTTCTTTTGGGTATCCTATGAAGACACATTTCTCCGATTTGGGTTCGAGCTTATCAGGTTGAAGTTTTTTCACATAAGCATCGCATCCCCAAACTTTAAGAAATGACAACTTTGGTTTCTTGCTAAACCATAGTTCATAAGGTGTCATCTCAACGGATTTTGACGGTGTTCTATTCAGTGTGAATGCGGCCGTCTCAAGAGCATAACCCCAAAACGATAGCGGTAAATCTGTAAGAGACATCATAGATCGCACCATATCTAGTAAAGTGCGATTACGACGTTCGGACACACCATTACGCTGTGGTGTTCCGGGTGGCGTGAGTTGCGAAACTATTCCGCACTGTTTCAAATGTAGATCAAACTCGTAACTCAAATATTCACCTCCACGATTAGATCGTAGAAATTTAATTTTCTTATTACGATGTTTTTCAACTTCACTCTAAAATTCTTTGAACTTTTCAAATGTTTCAGACTTATGTTTCATTAAGTAGATATTCCCATATCTGCTTAAATCATCTGTGAAGGTGAGAAAATAACGATATCCGCCACGAGCCTCAACATTCATCGGACCACATACATCTGTATGTATGATTTCCAACAAATCTTTTGCTCTTTCCATAGTACCGGAGAACGAGGTTTTAGTCATCTTGCCCATGAGGCACGGTTCGCAAGTGCCAAGTGATTCATAATCAAGTGACTCCAAAAGTCCATCAGTATGGAGTTTCTTCATGCGCTTTATACCGATATGACCTAAACGGTAGTGCCACAAATAAGTTGCACTATCATTATCAACTCTGCATCTTTTGGTTTCAACATTATGAATATGTGTATCACTACTATCGAGATTCATCAAAAATAGACCACTCTTCAAGGGTGCATGACCATAAAAGATATTACTCATATAAATAGAACAACCATTATTCTCTGATTTAAATGAATAACCGTCTCGCATCAAACAAGATCCAGATATAATGTTCATGCTCAACGCAGGCACCAAATAACAATTATTTAGGTCTAAAACTAATCCCGAAGGTAGATGTAGAGGTAGCGTGCTGACCGCGATCACATCGACTTTGGAACCATTTCCCACGCGCATCGTCACCTCGTCCTTTGCCAGTGTTCGCTTAATCCGTAGTCCCTGTTTCGAGTTGCAAATATTAGCAACAGAACCAGTATCAAATACCCAGGTGCTACTGCGAGCTCTAGTAAGGTACACATCAATAACATGTATATCACATATACCTTTGTTCACCTTGCCATCCTTCTTATCCGCCAAATACTTGGGGCAGTTCCGCTTCCAGTGACCAGTCTGCTTGCAGTAGAAGCACTCAGTTTCAGGTTTAGGTCCAGACTTGGGTTTCTTCTCCTGAGCAGCAACTTGCTTGCTGTTCTTCTTGAAGTTCCCCTTCTTCTTCCCTTTGCCTTTCTTCTTGAAACTAGTGGTCTTATTGACCATCAACACTTGATGCTCCTTCTTGATTTCTACCTCTGCAGCCTTTAGCATTGCGAAGAGCTCAGGTATAGTCTTTACTAACCCTTGCATATTATAGTTCATCACGAAGCCTTTGTAGCTTGGTGGCAGTGATTGAAGAATTCTGTCAATGACACAATCATCCGGAAGATTAACTCCCAGTTGAGTCAAGTGATTGTAATACCCAGACATTCTGAGTATGTGCTCACTGACAGAACTATTCTCCTCCATCTTGCAGCTATAGAACTTATTGGAGACTTCATATCTCTCAATCCGGGCATTCTGTTGGAATATCAACTTCAACTCCTGGAACATCTCATATGCTCCATGACGTTCAAAACGTCGTTGAAGTCCCGGTTCTAAGCCGTAAAGCATGGCACACTGAACTATAGAGTAGTCATCAGCTTTGCTCTGCCAGACGTTCTTAACGTCGTCAGTTGCATCAGCAGCAGGCCTGGCACCTAGCGGTGCATCCAGGACGTAACTCTTCTGTGCAGCAATGAGGATAATCCTCAGATTACGGACCCAGTCCGTGTAATTGCTACCATCATCTTTCAACTTTGCTTTCTCAAGGAACACATTAAAATTCAACGGAACAACAGCACGAGCCATCTATCTACAAACAAACATAGACAAGCAATATACTATCAGGTACTAAGTTCATGATAAATTTAAGTTCAATTAATCATATTACTTAAGAACTCCCACTTAGACAGAGATCTCTCTAGTCATCTAAGTGATCGCGTGATCCAAATCAACTAAACCATAACCGATCATCACGTGAGATGGAATAGCTTTCAATGGTGAACATCTTATGTTGATCATATCTACTATATGATTCACGCTCGACCTTTCGGTCTCCGTGTTCCGAGGCCATATCTGCATATGCTAGGCTCGTTAAGTATAACCTGAGTATTCTGCGTGTGCAAAAACTGGCTTGCACCCGTTGTAGATGGACGTAGAGCTTATCACACCCGATCATCACGTGGTGTCTCGGCACGACAAACTTTGGCAACGGTGCATACTCAGGGAGAACACTACTTGATAATTTTAGTGAGAGATCATCTTAAAATGCTACCGTCAATCAAAGCAAGATAAGATGCATAAAGGATAAACATCACATGCAATCAATATAAGTGATATGATATGGCCATCATCATCTTGTGCTTGTGATCTCCATCTCCGAAGCACCGTCGTGATCACCATCGTCACCGGCGCGACACCTTGATCTCCATCATAGCATCGTTGTTGTTTACGCCATCTATTGCTTCTACGACTATCGCTACCGCTTAGTGATAAAGTAAAGCAATTACAGGGCGTTTGCATTTCATACAATAAAGCGACAACCATATGGCTCCAGCCAGTTGCCGATAACTTCGGTTACAAAACATGATCATCTCATACAATAAAATATAGCATCACGTCTTGACCATATCACATCACAACATGCCCTGCAAAAACAAGTTAGACGTTCTCTACTTTGTTGTTGCAAATTTTACGTGGCTGCTACGGGGTTAAGCAAGAACCAATCTCACCTACGCATCAAAACCACAACGATACTTCGTCAAATAGACTCCGTTTTAACATTCTCAAGGACCGGGCGTAGCCATACTCAGTTCAACTAAAGTGAGAGAGACAGACACCCGCCAGTCACCTTTAAGCACGAGTGCTCGTAACGGTGAAACCAGTCTCGCGTAAGCGTACGCGTAATGTCGGTCCGGGCCGCTTCATCTCACAATACCGCTGAACCAAAATATGACATGCTGGTAGGTAGTATGACTTGTATCGCCCACAACTCACTTGTGTTCTACTCGTGCAAAAACATCAAACCATAAAAAACTAGGCTCGGATGCCACTGTTGGGGAACGTAGTAATTTCAAAAAAATTCCTACGCACACGCAAGATCATGGAGATGCATAGCAACGAGAGGGGAGAGTGTTGTCTACGTACCCTCGTAGACCGAAGCGGAAGCGATCACAACGTAGAGGAAGTAGTCGTACGTTCTCCTCGCGATCCAACCGATCCCAGCGCCGTTACTCCGGCGCCTCCGAGTTCTTGACACACGTACAGCTCGGTGACGCTCCTCGGGCTCCAATCCAGTAGAGCTTCGGGGAGGGAGAGTTCCGTCAGCACGACGGCGTGGTGACGATCTTGATGTTCTACCGATGCAGGGCTTCGCCTAAGCACCGCTACGATATGACCGAGGTGGATTATGGTGGAGGGGGGCACCGCACACGGCTAAGGAACGATCTCAAGGATCAACTTGTGTGTTCTAGGGTGCCCCCCTGCCCCCGTATATAAAGGAGCAAGGGGGAGGCCGGCCGGCCCTAGGAGGTGCGCCAAGGGAGGGGGGAGTCCTCCTCCTAGTGGGAGTAGGACTCCCCTTTCCTAGTCCAACTAGGAAGGAGGAAGGGGGAAGGAAGGAGAGGGAGAGGGAGAGGGAAAGGGGGGGGGCCGCGCCCCCCCCCCCTCCTTGTCCTATTCGGACTCCCTTGGGGGGGCGCGCGCCACCACCTGGTGCGGCCCTCTCTCTCCCCTCTTGGCCCACTAAGGCCCATAACTTCCCCGGGGGGTTCCGGTAACCCCTCCGGCACTCCGGTTTTCTCCAGAAACTTCCGGAACCTTTCCGGTGTCCGAATATAGCCGTCCAATATATCAATCTTTATGTCTCGACCATTTCGAGACTCCTCGTCATGTCCGTGATCACATCCGGGACTCCGCACTCCTTCGGTACATCAAAATACACAAACTCATAATATAACCGTCATCGAAACCTTAAGCGTGCGGACCCTACGGTTCGAGAACAATGTAGACATGACCGAGACACGTCTCCGGTCAATAACCAATAGCGGGACCTGGATGCCCATATTGGTTCCTACATATTCTACGAAGATCTTTATCGGTCAGACCGCATAACAACATACGTTGTTCCCTTTGTCATCGGTATGTTACTTGCCCGAGATTCGATCGTCGGTATCCAATACCTAGTTCAATCTCGTTACCGGCAAGTCTCTTTACTCGTTCCGTAATACATCATCTCACAGCTAACTCTTTAGTTGTAATGCTTGCAAGGCTTAAGTGATGTGTATTACCGAGAGGGCCCAGAGATACCTCTCCGACAATCGGAGTGACAAAACCTAATCTCGAAATACGCCAACCCAACATCTGCCTTTGGAGACACCTGTAGTACTCCTTTATAATCACCCAGTTACGTTGTGACGTTTGGTAGCACCCAAAGTGTTCCTCCGGTAAACGGGAGTTGCATAATCTCATAGTTATAGGAACATGTATAAGTCATGGATAAAAGCAGTAGCAACATACTAAACGATCGTGTGCTAAGCTAATGGAATGGGTCATGTCAATCAGATCATTCAACTAATGATGTGACCTTGTTAATCAAATAACAACCCTTTGTTCATGGTTAGGAAACATAACCATCTTTGATTAACAAGCTAGTCTAGTAGAGGCATACTAGTGACACTCTGTTTGTTTATACATTCACACATGTATTATGTTTCCGGTTTAATACAATTCTAGCATAAATGATAAACATTTATCATGAAATAAGGAAATAAATAATAACTATATTATTGCCTCTAGGGCATATTTCCTTCACTTGGAAAACCATTTTCAGCTCTTCGAACATCTCATATGCTCCGTGTTGCTCAAAACGCTTTTGGAGCCCCGGTTCTAAGTTGTAAAGCATGCCGCACTGAACGAGGGAGTAATCATCAGCACAAGACTGCCAAGCGTTCATAACGTCTTGGTTCTCTAGGATGGTGTAAGTGCATCTAGTGCCACCCCTAGTTGGTTTTGGAGTATTGACGACAAAGTTGGTTGAGGGACTAATGCGTTTGTGAGAATTGCAGGATAACGCAGGAAGTGTCCCTCATTGATTCGGTTTACCTATCGGAGATGACCCCTAAAAATGTATGAAGACATTGAAGACAATGGTGGTGTGTGAAGATATTCACACTGAAGTCTATGACCTGAGAAGACATTGAGTGAAGACTATGGAGCGCGAAGACTGAGTTGTTTCGTTGTTTCCTTTTCTTCTTTGTTGAGTCATAGGAACCACCGTACTGTTAAGTGGGGTCCAAGTGAACAAAGTCAGAGTGACTAAAGTGATGCTCAACCCAAATCCTATGTCTTCGAGCGAAGACAATGAGAGCAAATCTTATCCAGAGCTGGATGAGTCAGCTTTGCTTGTAGCCCAAGTAAAGTTGCCGTGTGTGTTTGAAATCTGACCGTTGGAACACGTGTCAGTTCCTTAGTGACCCAGGGTCATTTCGGACATATCAGGTCGGGTTGCCTTGTGGCTATAAATAGCCCACCCCCTACACCATAAATTGGTGGCTGCTCAGAGTTAGTTTACGGATTTTGTCGTTTTGAGAGCAACCCACCTCGAAGCATTTGAGAGAGAAATCATTGCGAGGACAAAGCCCAAACACCCGAAGCCAAAGAGTGTTAGGCATCACTGAAGTCTTTCTGTCTGTGTGACCTGAAGACTTATTACACTTGAGGACTGTGTATCCTCCAGCCGGTTAGGCGTCGCGTTCTGAGCATCCAAGAGTCATTGTGGATTGCCGGTGAAAGAAGTCTGTGAAGGTTCGGAAGTCTACCTTGAAGACTTAACAGAGTGATTGGGCGAGGACTGTGTGTCCTTAGCTCAAGGGGAATAAGGTGAAGACACGGTCTTTTGAGTTGAATCTCAGCCTCCCTAACCAGACGTACAGTTGGCATAGCAACTGGAACTGGTCCAACAAATCCTGTGTCTTCAACAAGTGACTGGTTCTATCCCTTCCCTCCTTTACTTTCAGTTTGTCTTCGTGAAGTCATTGCCTATCTGTCTTATCTGTTTGACTTCATTGCTTGACTACTATTGTTGATTGGCTTCATACTATCTTCCATCCCGATCCTTACTACCTAGCTGCTATTAGTCTTTGTACGTTAACACTGTTGCTTACTTGACTATGGCTTGCTTGTTGTAGTTTATCTTCCGTTGCATATCAATTAGGTCATTTCTATTGTTTGTCTTCGAAACTTCCACGTTTTGAAGACTTTGATAAAAATCGCCTCTTCACCCCCCCTCTAGTCGACTACTAGCACTTTTAATTGGTATCAGAGCAAGGTACTCCCTTGTTCTGTGTGATTCGGTTTAACCACCTAGAGTTTAGCTATATCGACTGCAGGATTGAGGAATGTTTCTTGCCTCACCTTTGACGGTCATGAATATCCTCGGTGGAAAGCCATGATGAAGAAGCGAGTCATGGCTATGGACAGCGAACTCTGGACCGTCACTGAGATTTGGTCTTACCGATCTATGCAATATGGCGGAGGCTGATGACATTCGCAAGTACACTCTACTGAACCTCACAGCGAAGGATGTCATCTGCTCCTACCTGTCCCGAAATCAGTTCAGGAACGTCATGCACCTCAATCACGCGAAGCTAATCTGGGACCAGCTTTCTGAGGTCTATGAAAGTCATCTTAATCGTCATGATCCTTGGCTTGATGACTACAAGGAGTCTCTTAAAGAGATGACCTTTCCACATGAATCGTCTTCATCTTCACCATGCCTCATGGCAGGGGGTGCTAAGGTAACTGAATGCTACCCCTCTGAAACCAGTGATGATGAATCAGGTGATGAATTTGGCCCCAGCTATGTCAAACTTGCTTCCCTTGCCACTAAACAACAAAGAGCTTTGGAAAAAATTCAAAATATGCTTAGTAAGAGCGATGATATGTTGGGCGAAGAAATGGATCAGTCAAAAGCTTTGGCTGAGAGTCTTCAGAGACTTCATTCCAAGTTTGACGCCCTTGAAGATCAACATAACGCTCTCTTGTCTGATCATGAGAAACTTTCTTCTGAATGTCTTCAAAGAGAGAAAGATCTTGAAAAGATAAGAGTGGATTATGAAGATCTTCTGAAGAAGCACGATTCATTACTTGCTCAACAAATCAGCGTTGCTCGGGAAGGATTTGAACCACCATGTCTAAAATGCATTGAGCGTGATAACACTGCCTCTGTTGCTGAATGTTCCACTGCTGCTACTGTTGCTCTGTCTTCAACTACTAATGTGGTAACTAACCCCTCTGCTGAGGATACCACTACTATTGCTAATGAAAATGCTAGGTTGAAGACATTGCTTGAAACAGGTGATAGGATCGAGATGGACCTAGAGGGGGGTGAATAGGTACAATTACAAATTTTATTTATTACTTAGCAATTTTAGGAATAATGCGAAATATGAAGGTGAGCCTAACAATTGCTAGTAAGTACTAAGTACTAAGCAAGTAGCACAAGCATATAAATAAGCAAGCAGGATATGATGTAAGTAAGTGCTACAAGACAAGTAACCACAAGTAGAGAGTTAGGGTTAGGAATAACCGCAACTCCGGGAGACGAGGATGTATGACGATGTTCACTTCCTTGGAGGGAAGCTAGTCACCGTTAGAGAGGTGGATGTTACCACGAAGGCACACCAACGCCACGAAGGCTCACCCTATTCTCCCTTTGAGACAACACCACGAAGGCATTTCTCAACCACTAGTGGTAGACCTTGGGGTGGTCTCCAAAACCCTCACAAACTTTCCGGGGGTAATCACAATAGTTGATTCCTCACCGAATGACTCCTACCGCCTAGGAGTCTCCAACCTCCAAGAGTAACAAGATCCAAGGGGAAAGACTCAAAACTTGCTCAAACTTCGATTTGCTTTGGTCACAAGAAGGGGAGGAAGAAGATCTTTCTTTTGATTGGAACAACTCTTCTAAACTCTCAAGAATCAAGTCGGGATCTGGGATTTAGTGTGTGAGCACGAGAGGAGAAGCACTGGTGTTCTTGAGGTGTGTTTGCGTCGGGTGTTCAGCCTTATCCCGAAGGGGTAAGGTGCTATTTATACCATGTCCAGAATAGAGCCGTTTGGACACAAGTTGACCACCCCGGATGATCTGGGACACCATCCGGATGATCTGGACATTGTCCGGATAAATCTGGCAGAAGGCCCGGATGCAGATGGTTGCAGCCGAGCTGCGAGCAGCCCGGACAGACCGGAGGCAACCCGGATGATCCGGACAAGCCCCGGATGATCCGGATGCCTGACCGGACGATCCGGCTACAACATATGGCTTCTGTGAAAACAGGGCACGGTTATCCGGACGATCCGGAATAGGATCCGGACGATCCGGGAACAGCCCGGATGATCCGGAGGAACGTCCGGATGATCCGGCTTCAGCCACACCGTTCTGTGATGGAAAGCACCTATTATCCGGATGATCCGGTGCAGGGTCCGGCTGATCCGGGTGAAGCCCGGATGATCTGGGTAGCCGTCCGGATGATCCGGCTAGGAGAAGTGGTAGGTTTTGGCTAAGGGATATTGCTAGGGATTTTGGTCTATTGTGATAGAATTGTTTATGAGACAAAATGTGAGCAAGTCTTGAACCTACACTTCGAATCCCCTCTTAATAGTGCGGGGTTCCTATTACTCAAGAAATATAAAAAAGAGCACAATACTTCATCTTTGTTTGCTCCTTTCCTCATTGATAATTTGCTTGAGTAAAATCTCATATGATGCGATCATGATGCTCACCAAAGAAAGAAACACCAGAGGACAGACGGCCTGTGTATATACTTAGCAAACAAGGTTAGTCCCCTATATGTAGGTTTGTCATCAACATCAAAAATATTCTTTAAGAGCAAGATTGCACTTTCAATCTCCCCCTTTTTTGGTAGTTGATGACAATTTACATATAGTATTTAACAAGTGAAATGTGATACGAATGATTCTAGGAGAGTAGACGGTATGTGTTTTAGGAAGAGATCCCCCTTAATTTATGCATATGGATGTGTTTTAAGAGAAGCTCTCCCTTAATGTATGCATGGAATAAGGTGATAAAAATACAAAGTCACGCACATATGAAGTGGATGCCCATATTCGGAATATAGTATAGGCATACATCATTAAGATCAACATAAGCAATGAATAAAGACAGCATACTTAAGCACTTGCATAGTATACTTAAGCACTTGCATAGTGATATAGACTCATAACTCATGACCAAAGTACCATAGTACCATTACAATAAGCACTTGCATAGTGACATAGACTCATAACTCATGACCAAAGTACCATAGTACCATTACAATAATAATAATGAGTCCACTTAACTAAAACTCTAAGCATACCAGACACACGCTGAAACTCCTCCTAAGAATTACATCTCCCCCTTGACAGCAAGTACCGAAAAAGGGAAAGACGGCCGAGAAAGTAGGAGAATCACGCAACATCCTCATCCTCAGCATCATCATCATCATCATCACTTAGATCAGCAGGTACAAGGAAGAACTCGGGGAACTCAGTGGCAGAAGGAAAATCGACCTCCGGAAGAGGAAGTCGAGCACGAATAGGCTCATCAAGCTCAACAGGACTGCCAGGACGCGCACGAAGACGAGCCCTAAGGGCATTTGCCTCAGAGATGCGGTGAACCTCCTCGGTAGCAATGTGAGTAGCAGTGTAGCGGCAGGTGTCAAAGATGGCTTTATGGGACTTCCCAATAAAGCGAGCAAGGCGGTCAAACGGCTTGACGAAATGTTTGGTGTGGCGAGAAGAGCTCTCACCACACGACGGAGCAGGAGCCTTGCCCCTAGAAGTGTCATCACGCGGAGTCCACATGGAGTGAATGTTGTTCTTGTTGATGGGGCAAGTGAAGACAGAGTCAATGATGGTCTGAATGAAAGGAGCATGCGGAAGAGTACGAACCTTCAGACAACTAGCCATGCGAATCTCATGCCAAAGAAAATCTACCATGCCAATGGGACGAGTGGGATTCTTCCGTGAGTAGTACATCAAGTCAATGCTGTAAGCTCGTACCATCCCACGATCCCCTTTCTTGGGAGCAATGGAGTTGAGGATGCACTGAAAAAGCCACCGGTATTTGAGACGGAAGATACTGATGTCATTAAGCTCCTTGCTTTGCTGCACTGTGGATAGCTGAGTAGGAGGCATGGTGAGACAACTGCAAGCACTGATAGGCATAGCCTCAAACTTGGGATTCACCTCATGGATTCGAAAAAGATCTGCCTCAGATCCAGGCATGCCCAAGGCAGTAGCAAACTCCTCAAAAGAGACAGTGAACTGAGCATGATGAGTCATCCAAGTGATCGAACGATCTGGATGGAAGAAACATGTGGCATAGAATTGCCGAATGGCAGCCTCATTCCAATCACAGTGGAGAGTCATAGCACGACGCAACCCCATGCCCTCAATCTTCTCTAACACACCATCGAACTTGGTTGGATTGTTCTCAATGTAATCCAAGTTCACATAATGCTGAGGAGAGAACCCTAGATGAGCAATGACCGATTGATAGATGTCCTGTTGAACCAAGGTGCGAAACCGAGGATCGGTTGCATTGGCCGGGGCAGCAAATTGGTTGACTTCACTCCTTAAAGCTGCATACTCAGATGGATCCATGGACTGATAGCTGATAGTACGACGGCCACGGTTGGTGGGGTTTGTCATGGACAAAATGAGACCGGTAGGTGCGGCAGGCTGCAAGCTTGAGGTAGAAGCCGCTTTCTTCTTCTTGGCCTTGGTCGTTGAGCGAACCGGCACAAGCTCATCCTCCTGGAGATCGTCCTCATAGTCAGGATCGTCCAGCCCGGCATAGGATGGACGAGCACGACCTGGTGCTTTCTTGAGTGGACGAGCAACTTCCTCGGAGTCCGTTGATGCTTGGCGACGTGGTTCACGAGAGGGACCCGAGGAGGTCGACTTGAAGTTCCGGCCAGTACCACCATGGACGACCACCATGGCGGAGTTTGGGGGCGGAAGCCGAGATTGGAGAGGATCCAACCGGGCCCTGGGGAAAACGGCGCGAGGAGGGAGTAGATCGAGGCGATGGTAGCCCGTGAGCACAAGATCTGGTTAGTTTGCCGGCCGGACTGGCAGGGCGGACCGATGAGCATCCGCCGGCGGCGGGGTGAGAGGATGAGGTCGAGGGGAAAAGTAACCAGAATAACTCCCTGTGCCCCCCCCCCCACGGCCCGATATGCTACTGGGCAGGTCGAAGACCCACCCGGATGTCCAGAAGGATCCCCGGATGATCCGGGCAGGGACAGATGTCCGGAAGTGAGCCCGGATATCCGGGCAGACACAACCCGGACGTCCGGATGTAAGTCCGGATGATTCGGCTAGCCAGAATACTGAGATCTGGTTTGAATGTGATGAAGAGTGATGGGGTGATGATGATATATATATTTTGTGTGTGTTTGTTATATATATATATATATATATATATATATATATAAGTAGCTTTAGTCATAACAATATCTCAACCCCATATAAACACCAAAAAAAATAATTAGGCTAAGTCACCATGTATGAGTATATATAACTTTGGAGACCAAAAATTTGAACTTTTGGACCCATGGTTATTACTCCATCATTTTAAAGTACTATGGACACAAAGTAAGTGTCATAGTGACTTTGAGAGTGTTGGTTCTACTTATGCATTATGTAAGGGTGAGAGTACTCATAGATTGAATGTCTCCCCCTAAGAATATGCCTACATCATGACAAGACATTATGAAAATGCATGCATGAGTACGAGATTTCACATAATGTTGTCAAGCTCCAAGATACCAAGTTCACGCCTAAGTCGACAAAACCTTGCTTCATCCAATGGTTTGGTGAAAATATCTGCCAGTTGCAAATCTGTACCAATGTGATCAATGTGAATATCACCCTTCTCAACATGATCTCTCAAGAAGTGATACCTAATATCAATGTGCTTGGTGCGGAGATGATCCTTGGGGTTCTCAGCAATGTTGATGGCACTTTCATTATCACATAGAAGAGGCACATTTCTATAGGTGATACCGTAATCCTTCAAAGTTTGCCTCATCCATAATAACTGAGTTGCACAGCTGGCGGCAGCAATGTATTCAGCTTCTGCGGTAGAGAGGGCAATACAGTTTTGTTTCTTCGATGACCAACTTACCAAGGAGCGTCCAAGAAACTGACATGCACCGGAAGTGGACTTACGATCCACTTTGTCTCCGGCCCAATCCGCATCCGTGTACCCAATGAGATCAAACTTAGCATCCTTGGGATACCATAGACCCAACTTTGGGGTGTGAACAAGGTATCTAAGAATATGCTTAACCGCCTTATGATGACTTTCCCTAGGGGAAGCTTGAAATCTAGCACACATGCATACACTAAACATGATGTCTGGTCTAGATGCACAAAGATAAAGCAATGAACCAATCATAGAGCGGTATTTAGATGGGTCGAAAGGGATACCGTTTGTGTCTTCAGTGAGAGTTATTTTGGTTGGCATTGGTGTCTTACATGGACTAGCATCAGACATACCAAACTTCTCTAAGATATCCTTGAGGTATTTTGCTTGAGACAAGAAAATTCCTTCTTGAAATTGTTGAATTTGAAATCCGAGGAAGAACTTCAAATCCGCATTGAGTGACATTTCAAAATTCTTGGTCATTGAGTCCGCAAACTTCTTGCACAAATGAATGTTAGGAGAACCAAAAATGATATCATCTACATAGATTTGGCATAAGATCAAATCACCCTTATCCCTCTTAGTAAAAAGAGTGGGATCGATCACCCCTCTCACAAAACCATCATCGAGTAAAAACTTCTTAAGATGATCATACCAAGCACGAGGTGCTTGTTTGAGGCCATACAAAGCCTTATGAAGTTTATACACATAGTCTTTGTGATCGGGATCAACGAACCCAGGTGGTTGTGATACATATACTTCTTCTTGTAGAGGACCGTTAAGGAAAGCACTCTTCACATCCATTTGATGTAATGTAAAACCATTGAAAGCAGCATAAGCAAGTAAGATGCGAATGGATTCAAGACGGGCAACGGGGGCAAAGGTCTCACCAAAGTCCAAACCTTCAACTTGTGAGTACCCTTGTGCCACTAACCTTGCCTTGTTTCGGATGATCACACCATTCTCATCTTGTTTGTTCTTGAAAATCCATTTTGTTCCAATGACGTTGTGCTCGGTAGGTGGCCTCTTGACTAATGACCACACTTGGTTGCGTTCAAAACTGTTCAACTCTTCTTGCATAGCAACTAGCCAATCGTTGTCCATCAATGCATCTTGTACCTTGATGGGCTCAAAACTAGACACAAAAGAAAAGTGAGCACAAAAGTTGGTCAAATGTTTACGAGTGACCCTACCTTCCGATATGCCGGTGAGTATTTTGTCAACATCAACACGACCGGCCACTCGTGGCATGATAGAGGTAAGGGTTTCACGAGGTTCAACTTCATGTCCATCATCCACATCCTCAACATATGGATCATTAATGTGTGGAGGAAGATCTTCTTGTTCATATTGCATTTGTTGAGGTTCATCATCAATGATTGGATTTTCTTGTTCTTGTTCTTGAAGATTGTCATGAGGAGGAACTTGATCATCCTCTTCAACTTGGGCTAAGGGTATCGGTTGAACAATAGGAGCTTGTGGTGGTATGGATGTTGAAGTAGTTTGATGATGTGTGAGACTTCCATCTTCTTCTTCATCATCATGAGGTTCTTGTTCCATAGGAAGAAGTGCACCAACACCCATGGTCAAAATGTCTTGAGAAGAATCTTCTTCACCTACATCACTTAGATCAACTTGCTCCCCATGGGAGCCATTAAATTCATCAAACACCACGTCACAAGTTTCTACAACACATCCATTGGATTTGTTGTAGACTCTATAGGCGTGAGAGTTTGATCCATAGCCAACAAATATACCCTCAATCGTTTTGGATTGAAATTTTCCTAACCGTTCTCTTTTGTTGAGGATGAAACATTTGCACCCAAATACACGAAAGTACTTGACATTTGGCTTGTTTCCAGTTAGAAGCTCATATGGAGTCTTTTCCAATATAGTGCGGAGGAAAAGCCGGTTTGATGCATGGCATGCGGTGTTGACAACTTCAGCCCAAAAACTATGTGGGGACTTGTATTCATCCAACATGGACCTTGCCATCTCCACAAGTGTGCGGTTCTTCCTTTCGGCTACACCATTCTGCTGAGGAGTGTATGGAGCTGAATATTGATGCTCAATCCCTTCATCACTAAGGAATTCTTCCAAGGTGTAGTTTTTGAACTCAGATCCATTGTCACTTCTTATTGCCAAGATTTCTTTGTCAAACTTGCGTTGTGCTTGCTTGGCAAAGTCAATGAAAGTGATCTTCGTCTCGTCCTTGGACTTGAGGAAAAACACCCATGTATATCTTGAGTAATCATCAACAATGACAAGTCCATACTTTTTCCCACCAAGACTATCCCATGAAGGAGGCCCAAAAAGATCCACATGAAGGAGCTCCAAAGGCCTTGAAGTAGACACAATATTCTTGGGTGGGTGCTTTGATTGATGTTGCTTCCCGGCTATACATGCACTACACACACGATCTTTCTCAAAAGAGACATTTGTTAGTCCAAGGATGTGATTTCCCTTTAAGAGATCTTGAAGATTTCTCATGCCGACATGGGCTAGCCGGCGATGCCATAGCCACCCCTTGTCGGCCTTGGCCATTAGACAAGTTGCATGGAATGTGCTCTCTTTCGAGAAATCAACCGTGTAAAGGTTGCCATCCAACTCTCCAACAAAGGCCACTTCGAGAGTATCTCTCTTAAAGACTTTCACATCCGTTAGTCCAAATAGTGTATCATAACCAACAGATGCCAATTGACGAACAGAAAGTAAATGATATTTAAGGGATTGGACAAGCATGACATTTGCAAGAGACATGTCATTTGTGATAGCCACCTTCCCCAACCCAAGTACCTGTCCTTTTGATCCTCCACCAAACATAATGCTCATAAATGGTTGAATAGCTTCCATGAAATCGTAGAGCAATTTGCTATCTCCGGTCATATGATTGGTACATCCACTATCAATCACCCATTTTACTCCACCGGAGAAGGCAACCTACACACAATTATTACTTGGTTAGAGGCACCCATCTTGCAATGGGACCTCTCAAGTTAGTCACAAGGGTCTTAGGGACCCAAATAGCATAAAACCGAAATGCATTTCGAGGACCAACAAACTTTGCATAAACTTCTCCATCCTTAGTCTTACGAAGTACATAGGATGGAGGCATGAACTCTTTTGGCTTGTTGAGAGTGGGCATGCCCCTTGTGGCCTTCCCACTAGCAACCTTACCTTTCTCCTTGTGTCCTTCTCGTACAAAAGTTTCTTTTAAAGGGGTGGTGCACTTTTGAGAGAATGTCTTCTTCTTGCTTGTGCTTGGGTCAAACCCGAGTCCCTCTTTGGCGAACACTTCATTGTGTTGGCTCAACACCTCATTAAGGTTCTTTTGCCCTTGAGCACATGTCATGAGCCCTTTCTCAATTTGAGCCTTGAGAAAACGATTCTCCTCAAGAATAGATGCTAGATCACTAATAGAGTTAGTAGAGCAAGCATCAACATTTATAATAGGAGAAGAGTAGGCCTTAGCTAGAGCTTCAAGATAAGTAAGTTTGAGCATCTCAAAACTCTTTGTAAGAAGGGTGAGCTCTTCTTCCTTAGTCTTGAGGGACATGGATAGAAGCTCATAATCCTTAGATAGAGAAGCATGAGACTTCACAAGCTTACTTTTATCATTCATCAACTCTTCACAAGAGCCAATAGCCTTTTTCAAGGAGGCAAGATCTTTAGTATGAACATCAATATTTGTGCCAATTTTTAAGCATAGTTCATCATTTCGTGTTTCCTCATATTGGACTTTCCGCTCAAGGATTTCACATTTTTCCTTTTCCTCGGTGACGAGGGTTTCGAGTTCCTTAATGGTGATGGTGTGCTTACTCACCATCTCCATAAGCATACGAAACATAGTGAGCTTCTTTCCTTTGAGGGAGCACATGAACTTATTAAGTTTAGCAAGCATAGGATCATTTAGATCATCATCCTCATAACTATCCTCCGCATCAAGATACTCATCACTAGGAATAGGAGGAGTGAAAAGAGGAGGGTTTGATCGTGGGGTTACCTTGACCTTGTCAGGAGAGTGTTGATCCTCTCCATCTTCTACCACGGCCTTCGCCATGAGGCACTTGTGAGCGTTGCCCTTGTAATCCTTCATGTAGTTGTAGGTGACAACTTCACCACTCTTATTGACTAGCCTCAATGTGTTTTGAGAATCTTGAGCAACTCCGGCAACACCACTAACATCATCCGGATCGGATTCTTCTTGAGCAACCATTGCTTTCCCATCTCTCTTCTTGAGCTTGGAGTTCAAAGGATTTGGCAACTTCTTCTTAGGAAAGGTCTTGGGAAACCTTGGTCTATCTTCTCTCTTCTCATAAGGGCACTCATTTGAGAAGTGGTTGGTTTCCTCACAGTTGTAGCATTTTCTTACTTTCTTCTTTTGGAATCTTCCCTTGAATTTTCCCGCGCTAAACTTCTTGACAAAGAGAGCCATGTCTTCATATGACGGGCCCTCGTCGGATTCAATCTCATCACCATCTTCATCATCATCATCTTCTTCTTCTTCTTCACTTTGCTCATCTTCACATACATGCTTGGCCTTCAATGCAAGATTGACCTTTGATGATGGGGAACCATGCATGGCAAGATGTTTTGTGGCATTAGCCTTTGACTCTTCAAATAGTTGAAAGGTGGATATGATGTCATCTGTAGTCATTTCCTTGAAGTATGGTGTTGTCTTATGTCCCACACCATTTGATGGTGATATGGAGCAAGAGCATGAAGCAATTTATCCACAAGGAATCTCTTAGTCATGTTGAATCCATCTTGTGTCTTGTCACACTCACATGACTCAATATCGGCAGTGAGAGTCATGAGGCGCTCATGGAGTTGATTGGGGGTTTCACCTTTCTCCATACAAAAGTTTTGCAATTGCCCCTTGGCAATTTCATATTGAGCACTCCGGAGGGTAGAGGTGCCAGTCTTGGATCGTATGATACTTTCCCATAGTTCCTTGGCACTTGTGATGTGTATGAACGGTCTCCTTTGCTTTTCATCCATGCCTCTCCTTATACACATGATAGCAGTGTCATTGAGGTTCTTGTCATATATTTCTCTTGGTGTGGGGTTCTTTGGATCAACCACATGATAGCCATACTCCAAGATTTCCAGCATCTCGTCATTTCCATGTCGAAGATGATCCTGCATAGCAACTCTCCACAAGGCAAAATCGGAAGTGGCACTTAGTAAAGGAGGTTTGCCTTGAGGGTTATATCTTGGTTTCTCAACCTGAGGTCTTGCATAAAGCCAAGGAACACTGGCGTGTTCATTGCTAGGAGGTTGTTGACCAAGTGATGGAGTAGGCACAGTTGGCCTCGAAGCAGCACCACCCGAGAGTGGTGCAAGCACTGTGGACAACGTGGCTAATCTCATTTGGACCAAGGCCTCAAGAGAAGCATCATGCTCCTCTTTTTGCTTAGCAAGGGCCCGTTCTAGATCCTCCGACGTAAAGGTCTTGACTTCAGAGGAAGCCTCACCTTTATCCTTAGGATCTACAACCAGGGGAGTCCCATCCGGGTTCATCTCGCTCTAGGGCGGTTAAGCCACAAGAATAGAGCACGAGGCTCTGATACCAATTGAAAGGATCGAGATGGACCTAGAGGGGGGGTGAATAGGTACAATTACAAATTTTAATTATTACTTAGCAATTTTAGGAATAATGCGAAATATGAAGGTGAGCCTAACAATTGCTAGTAAGTACTAAGTACTAAGCAAGTAGCACAAGCATATAAATAAGCAAGCAGGATATGATGTAAGTAAGTGCTACAAGACAAGTAACCACAAGTAGAGAGTTAGGGTTAGGAATAACCGCAACTCCGGGAGACGAGGATGTATGCCGATGTTCACTTCCTTGGAGGGAAGCTAGTCACCATTAGAGAGGTGGATGTTACCATGAAGGCACACCAACGCCACGAAGGCTCACCCTATTCTCCCTTTGAGACAACACCACGAAGGCGTTTCTCAACCACTAGTGGTAGACCTTGGGGTGGTCTCCAAAACCCTCACAAACTTTCCAGGGGTAATCACAATAGTTGATTCCTCACCGAATGAATCCTACCGCCTAGGAGTCTCCAACCTCCAAGAGTAACAAGATCCAAGGGGAAAGACTCAAAACTTGCTCAAACTTTGATTTGCTTTGGTCACAAGAAGGGGAGGAAGAAGATCTTTCTTTTGATTGGAACAACTCTTCTAAACTCTCAAGAATCAAGCCGGGATCTGGGATTTAGTGTGTGAGCACGAGAGGAGAAGCACTGGTGTTCTTGAGGTGCGTTTGCGTCGGGTGTTCAGCCTTATTCCGAAGGGGTAAGGTGCTATTTATACCATGTCCAGAATAGAGCCGTTTGGACACAAGTTGACCACCCCGGATGATCTGAGACACCATCCGGATGATCTGGACATTGTCCGGATAAATCTGGCAGAAGGCCCGGATGCAGATGGTTGCAGCCGAGCTGCGAGCAGCCCGGACAGACCGGAGGCAACCCCGGATGATCCGGACAAGCCCCGGATGATCCGGATGCCTGACCGGACGATCCGGCTACAACATATGGCTTCTGTGAAAACAGGGCATGGTTATCCGGACGATCCGGAATAGGATCCGGACGATCCGGGAAACAGCTCGGATGATCTGGAGGAACGTCCGGATGATCCGGCTTCAGCCACACCGTTCTGTGATGGAAAGCACCTATCATTCGGATGATCCGGTGCAGGGTCCGGCTGATCCGGGTGAAGCCCGGATGATCTGGGTAGCCGTCCAGATGATCCGGCTAGGAGAAGTGGTAGGTTTTGGCTAAGGGATATTGCTAGGGATTTTGGTCTATTGTGATAGAATTGTTTATGAGACAAAATGTGAGCAAGTCTTGAACCGACACTTCGGATCCCCTCTTAATAGTGTGGGGTTCCTATTACTCAAGAAATATAAAAAAGAGCACAATACTTCATCTTTGTTTGCTCCTTTCCTCATTGATAATTTGCTTGAGTAAAATCTCATATGATGCGATCATGATGCTCACCAAAGAAAGAAACACCAGAGGACAGACGGCCTGTGTATATACTTAGCAAACAAGGTTAGTCCCCTATATGTAGGTTTGTCATCAACATCAAAAATATTCTTTAAGAGCAAGATTGCACTTTCAACAGGGATGTACAAAAGTCTAAAAGGGCATCAGACACTTTGTGATGTCCTCAAAAAGCAGATTCTGAACCGAAACCCTAGGAAAGAGGGTGTTGGGTTCGAGAGGAAATTGAATGCTGATGGTTCCTACTGGAAGCCTGAGCAGTATCCCAAAACCACATGGGTTGCTGCAAAGGAACCTTCAGTGGATCCATCCACTTTATCTGGCTTTACCTGTGCTAATCCTATTATCATTGATGAATCCTTTGATGCAAACTATAAACTGTTCAAAAATCAGAATGGTGAAGTGTTTGCCAGGTATATTGGTACTAACTGCAGGAATGGACCGCCAATGGAGAAGATCTGGGTTCCCAAAAGCTGTCTTGAGAATCTTCCTGTGAATGTTGCCATGACACCACCAGGGAAGAAGACAAACCCCAGACCAAAGGAGTCACATGGTCCAACGGCTTCATACGGAAACAGGACTCACCTGAGTCACCCTAACGCCAATGTTTTGCAGGGAAATCATACTCAAACTTATGAATATGAGCGCGTGTCTTCAAACCGCTATGTTCATAGGACTAAGAACTTTTCTGCTTATTCATATGAGTATCATTCATCTTCTTCAAGGCTATTTGCTAGGGCTCCAAAGCCGAAATTCTCAGATGTTGCACTTAGACTCAATGCTTCTAAGCCACCCCTAAAGATGTGGGTGGTGAAGAAGAACTAACTCTCTTTTGCAGAACATGGTCTCCAACCAGCAATCAAAGGCGTCCGATATTATTGCTGGGGACCTAAAACACAAAGGGACGCATGATAAAATGACTTACTATGTATTCCACATATGAATAGCTTACATGTCATACTATGTGCTAAATTTCATCTAAACTGTGATAATCCAAGTGTGCGTCAAATGCTTATGCTTCACAACATACCTTGTGAAACCTATCCTCCTAACTGCACTGTAGGGTATGACACCTCGTGCTTCAAAATGGATTATGGATAGCGGATGCACTAATCATATGACTGGTGATCGAAGTCTTCTCATGGACTCAACCTTACATCCATCCGACAAGAGTCAAATCACATTTGCTGACACTGGTAAAGGCAAGGTATTGGGTCTAGGTAGAGTTGCAATCTCAAAGGATCAACACATGAATAAAGTGATGCTTGTTGAATCCCTTGGATTCAACTTAATGTCTGTCTCAATGCTTTCTAACTTAAACATGATTGTGATATTCGAAAAATATCGTTGCCTTGTACTAATGGAATCTCACAAGTCTCTATTCTTTGAAGGGTATAGGAAAGGTGATCTATACATGGTAGATTTCTCAGCAGGTCCACAGCTTGCCGTATGTCTTCTTGCAAAAGCTTCAGAATGTTGGCTCTGGCATCGGAGGCTGGGACATGCTGGCATGAGGAACTTACACACTCTAGTCAAGAAGAAGCATGTCATAGGCATCGAAGGTGTCAAGTTCAAGAAAGATCATTTGTGTGGTGCTTGCGAAGCTGGGAAGATGACTAGGGCCAAGCACCCCTCGAAGACAATCATGATGACATCTCAACCCTTTGAGCTGTTGCACATGGACTTATTTGGTCCTACTCACTCCTCTACCCTCACAACAACAGCGTGTCTCTATGGCTTCGTCATTGTTGATGACTACTCAAGATATACATGGGTGCACATAATTCTCTACAAGACTGAAGTACAAGATGTCTTCAGACGATTCGCTAATCGAGCAATGAACAACTATGGCATCAAGATCAAGCATATCAGAAGTGATAACGGCACTGAATTCAAGAACACCGGGCTTGCTCTCTATCTGGATACAATGGGAATCACTCATGAGTTTTCTTCTCCATACACACCTCAGCAAAATGGCATTGTTGAACGCAAGAACATAACCCTCATTGAGATGGCTCGAACAATGCTCGACGAGTACAAGACACCAAGAAAGTTCTGGCCTGAAGCTATTGATACTGCATGTCACATCATCAACCGTGTTTACATCCACAAGCTTCTGGGCAAAACATCCTATGAGCTCCTTACTGGCAAGAAGCCAAATGTCAGCTACTTCAGAGTCTTTGGTGCTAGATGCTGGATCAAGGATCCCCATCACAAGTCAAAATTCAAACCCAAAGCTCACGAAGGCTTCATGCTCGGCTATGGAAAGGATTCGCACTCTTACAGAGTCTTCAACCTCTTCCACTACAAAATCGTTGAAACTATGGACGTGCGATTTGATGAAACCAATGGTTCACAACGAGAGCTCCTGCCAAGCACATTAGATGAAGCTCCTTCTAGTGAATCTATCAAGTTGATGGGAACTGGTGAAATCATGCCCTCTGAAGCACAGCCTGAAGAGGAACTTATCATTTCTGCACCAAACCAACCTGAAGACAATGCTCAGACCGAAGACAATCCTCCCAATGATGACAATGATCAGCATGAGCAAGGGCTTCGTCCAGTTCATCCTCGTGTTGCAAATGAAGTACAAATTGAGAAGATAATTGATAGCATCAATGCACCTGGTCCGCTTACTCGCGCAAGAGCAACACAGTTAGCAAATTTCTGTGGGCACTTTTCATTTGTATCAATAACTGAACCCAAGAAAGTTGCTGAAGCCTTTATGGAACCTGAATGGATTCAAGCCATGCAAGAAGAACTTTAACAGTTCAAGCTGAATAATGTTTGGGAACTTGTCAAGCGCCCTGACCCTCGTAAGCATAAAGTTATTGGCACTAAATGGATATATCGTAACAAGCAAGATGAGCATGGTCAAGTCGTCAGAAACAAAGCACGTCTAGTGGCACAAGGATATACTCAAGTTGAAGGAATTGACTTCGATGAAACATTTGCTCGTGTGGCTAGGCTTGAAGCTATTCACATACTGCTAGCCTATGCTAATCACCACAACATCTTGCTATATCAAATGGATGTGAAAAGTGCTTTCCTCAATGGCAAGATTGAAGAAGAAGTGTATGTTTCTCAACCACCTGGCTTTGAGGATCCAAAACATCCTGATATGGTGTACAAACTAAACAAAGCACTGTATGGCCTCAAACAAGCTCCTCGCACTTGGTATGATACAATCAAAGACTTCCTGAAGAGCAAAGGCTTCAAACCAGGATCCCTAGATCCCACACTCTTCACGAAGACATATGATGGTGAACTCTTTGTGTGCCAAATATATGTGGATGACATAATCTTCGGCTGCACAAACCAGAAGTATAGTGATGAGTTTGGATACATGATGCAAGAGCTATATCAGATGTCCATGATGGGTGAGCTGAAGTTCTTCCTTGGTCTTCAAATTCGTCAGCAAAGAAATGGCATCTTCATTTCTCAAGAAAAATATCTCAAAGAATGTCTGAAGAAGTTTGGCATGCAAGATTGCAAAGGTTACACGACGTCAATGCCAGCCAAACATCATATTGGTCCCGACGACAATGGTAAAGATTTCGATCAAAAGGTATATCGCTCCATGATTGGTTCTTTACTTTATCTATGTGCATCTAGGCCAGATATTATGCTTAGTGTTTGCATGTGTACTCGATTCCAAGCGGCACCAAAGGAATCGCATCACTTAGCTGTGAAGCGAATTCTTAGATATTTGGCTTACACCCCAACACTCGGATTATGGTATCTAAAGGGCTCAAGATTTGATCTGGTTGGATTCTCGGATGCTGATTATGCTGGTGACAAGGTCGATCGCAAGTCTACATCAGGCACATGTCACTTTCTGGGACGATCACTGGTCTGTTGGTCTTCAAAGAAGCAAAACTGTGTATCACTCTCAACTGCTGAATCTGAATACATTGCTGCTGGATCTTGCTGTGCTCAGCTTCTGTGGATGAAGCAAACTCTCAAGGACTATGGCATCAATCTAAAGCAAGTCCCTCTCTTCTGCGACCACGAAAACGCCATCAAGATTGCCAACAATCCAGTTCAGCACTCGAAGACAAAACACATTGAAATTCGTCATCATTTTCTCCGAGATCATGTTATGAAGAAAGATATTGACATCATTCACGTCAACACTGAAGAGCAACTGGCAGATATCTTCACAAAGCCCTTGGATGAGAAAAGGTTTTGCAAGTTACGGTATGAGCTAAATATCTTGGAATCCTCAAATGTCCTGTGATCAGGCACACATCCTAACACTTATGCATGTTGATGACTTAGATGTGCAACACATGAAGTAAGGTATATCTTCAATCAATGAAGACTTACATTCTGAGTGTGAATACATTAACATGGAAATTGACTTCGGAGCGCCACGATAATTGTGCGCCGTGTCTGGGTCTAATACTTCCTATACGGTGGGTAATGCCACCACCAAATTTCTTGGTTTGAAGTGTTTCACTCATGGCGTTATTGTTGAATGCATTCGCATTTGATTTGTCTTCAACTTTCAACTTATCTTCATGATTTACTTCACTATGTTGAGTTGATTGCTTTCCCATATATATATATATATATATATAGTGTTACTATTCATCATCCAGGGTGTAGAATAAGTTATTCTTCACCCAAGGTAATTTTACGATCGCTTCCTAAATAAATTACATTTGAAATTCAAAAAGTTACATTTTTATTGTTTCACTACGTCAAATTTGGCATAAGAAAATAAAAATGTAGGTCATAAGACAAGAAAATTTGTAGTTTATGTATATTTTACACTATGTTTTTACGTTTGTAAATTTACATAACATAAAATATTTTTTACGATGACTATATGTTTTCTTACGGTCTCTTTTTACATTAGAAATAAGAAAAAATTTACGGAACGTAAAATTACGGTGCATTGATAGTAAAATAGAGGGGGTGAAGAATAACTATTCCTCACCCAGGGTGACGAATAGTCAATCCCTATATATATATATATATATATATATATATATATATATATATATATATATATATATATATATATATATACTAGTTTTCTGTCCTCTACAGCATTCATTATAGCTATGTCTTCATTATTGAATCTTTTGAACTAAGTGAATGTGATCGGACCCTAATCTTTCTATGCTTTCTATCTCAAACTCTATCTGTCCAAATCATATGCATTCTATTGAAACTGTCAAATGTCTTCTCCGCATCCTTGTCAGGAGAAGACACAGAGACAAACATCAAGTCCTTTTAAATGATTCATCTTTATTGTTGAAATCCGGAGAAGTCGGAACAACCATCTGACAAACATGGCGGGCGTGGGAACATGGGACAACTCTGAGTATGTTGCATGCTTGCCACGTGTCCCACGGATGTGAACAGACAGGGGCACCTGCGTAATTGCGCTGTGCCGCACACCTACTTATAAATACGTGCCCCCTGTGGTCAAGAAAACCTTCCTCCACCTCTCCACCTCATCAAAACCCTAGCGCCACCGCTAGCTCTCGACGACGCCGGCAACGAAACGCTTAGCTGCCGCGACTTCTCCGACGCTGTCCTCACGCCGGCCGCGGGCATCGTCCTCTCCGCCGCCACCGTAGGTGTCCTCCATCGCCAAGTTAGGGCATGGTGGATTGAGCTGCTCGGTCTCCTATTCATCCCATCTAGCAGTTCTTCGTGTGGTAAATATAACACTATTTTTACCAGCTTTTTGATCCTCAATGATTCATCCAATTTACCAAAATTGGTTTCTGTCTATACAAAGTTAGATCTATTCCGTCTGCATCTCATACTGCCTAGTATATTCACTTAAGCTTCACATCTAGTTAGATTCCTCACTTGTACTTATTTACGGATTCGTACAAATCTGGAACCGACTCTCAACATATAAGTGAATGTCTTCGCAACATGAGGTCAATGTCTTCAAACTGATTTATCTTCAAAATCTTCTGAGAATGCATATGACCTCTTCCCCTTCCCTCGCATCTCTAATGCTGTCACAGGTACATGTCCGTGGGAGAATCCCTAGGTTCTCATAGTCTGCATTCGTTTGCAGAGTTCTTACAGCAACACATTGAATCTCCTGAAGCCAGTTCCTGCCTGACCAGCAAGCGAAAGCCTTTGAAGCCTTTGAACATATTGAAACCATTCGGTTTGAAGTTCATGGCTACAGAGAAATCTGTAAGGAAGGGTGGCAGACAGCATCGTGGGGGAACATCAAAGGATCTGCCTGATGATCTTGTAGAAATTTACAAGACAGATCCTGAAGAAGATTATAATTAGTGCAAGACTCGAATCCAATGGATTCGACGCTATTGGGCTGAACAATGGTTCAAGTACAAGTTCATGACCCAGGAGTATGCTGAGAAGAATGCTATCAAGAGTCCTTGGGGTGATATTCTCTATCGAGGCCTCTCCCCCCCCAAGAACAAAGCTGAAGCCATTGCGCAAGAATTCTATCCTTGCATGGTCCGTGGACCACAGCCTAAAGAAGCCAACCCATCATCATTGCTCTGGTGTCGTGAAGACAATCTCTTCAAGCACAACTTCCAGTATGCTAAGGCTTCGGCAAAGGAAAACAAGAAGTCATGGGGATTAGACTTCAATCCTGGTCCCTCTGCTCCCCGTGATGATGGCACACGTGAAGCTGAAGAAAATAGAATTGGCCCCTTTGCAAACCTTGATGGCCTCATCTCTTACATCTTGGTACAAGGTGCCAAAGTGGATCATTCTGACAATGATGCTGATTCTGATGAAGCCCAGCTCCTCCTCCAAGGCCGCAGAAGCCAAAGAAGATTAAGGCTTCATCATCAGCTGCACCTCCAAAAGCTTCTCGTGTGAAGCCACTGGCCACTGCACCTCCTGAAGCCAGTGTGCAGTCTGAAGATCTTTCACGCATCTCCAAGAAGACGGAGAAGAAAAAGAAAATCGTCAAGAGTACTGATCAGGCTTTGACTCCTGCTGCTATTCTGCGTGAAGAGCACATTGATCTGTCCAGCGATGACGATCTTGCAGATGATGCTCTTGAGCAACTGATCAAGAGCAAGGAAGAAGCAGAGATCTTCAACAACTTGCCTCTCTTTGACGTGGCAATCATCCATAACTTCATTGATGAGTGGTTTGACACACCAAATCTCAGCTTTGATGATCTGCAACTTCCAATTGGCCTCAGCATCGCCTTCAATGGCGCCATTGCTTCTGAGCTAGCTATTGCTCAGCGCATCGTCGAACTGAAGCACAAGATTGACTATGAAAAGGCTCAGTTCAAGAAGCATGTGGCCACGCTCAACGTGCAAGATGTCAAGAACTTTAAGATCATGCTGCACGAGCTCAAAGAAGCCTTTCACAAGAAGCGTGAAGAAGCTCGAGGCTCCAGAGAGCGCATGAAAAATCTGGCTGACAAGTGTGTGCTTGCCTACAATGAGGCTGAGAAGCGCAAGGCTCTTGGTCGACCTGGCATCGACCCCAGGATGGCTGCAAAGAAGAAGAAATCGACTGTCCAATCTGCACCGTCAAGGCAAGATGAACCTTGTATTGTCTTCCCAAGCAGCATGACTGGCTCGAAACCAAAGGTCTCGTCAACTGCTTCGGAATAGAAGAAGACGAGGGCTGCAGAGGCTGGAGCCAGAAAAAGGAAAATCTCAAAAGCCTCTGATGCTGCTCCCTCCAATAAGAAGCGCAAGACCAAGAAGAGTCGGGCTGCTCCCACAGAGACCCTTGTTGTTGAACCCATCTCAGTGGTTTATCCTGCATCTGCAACCCAAGAACTTTGCATGACTGTTCATGAGCCTGCTTCAACAGAGGCTCCTGAAGCTGAAGAGATTCCAGCAGTTGATCCCATCACTGCTGAAGACATTGGTCATCATGACAATGTTGAAGATGATGAAGTTCTTCCTCAGATTGAATACAATGTGGTATCATCGCCTGTTCGTACGAACAGCGAAATCATCAGCATTGGTCGTCCTCTGACGCCAATTGCTCAGGATGCTTCATGGGCAGATCGCCCGCAACAACAAGACTCCCCCAGTACTCCCCAACAACAACAAGCCACACTATCCGTGCAAGTTGAAGAGGATGAGGACCTGCCCACTCCATCTCCAAAGGCGTCGCCTGTACTACAAAGGCTTCGCAAAGGACCAAGGCCTCAAGCCCCTCTTCCAAGCGTTCCAGAAGGAGAAGTGCACCATCAACCTGTTGCACGTCAAGTGTTTTCAGAAGCCACTCCTGCTGTGAATGTCTCCGAGTCTGAAGCACCAGCTGCTGAAGACAATCCGGCTGCATCAGCCGATGACGAACGTCAAGAAGAACGTGTCCCTACTCCCCCTATTCCTGAAGAAGATGTTCATGAAGTGAACGTGTCTATGCCTGACCCTCCAGCTCATCAAGTGGAGGTTGAAAACCTTGAGGCTGCCACCACCAACACCAATGAAGCCAATGACATAGTCATGGCTGAAGCTAATGTGGAGCCTGTCCCAAGCACTGTACCAGAAGTCAATGCTGAAAATGCTCCTGAAGCTTCTGTTGTGCAGCCCGAAGCCACTATTGCTGCCACTGCTCCTGTTCCGCCACCAAGGCCCTATACAATTGAGCAAGCATACAACCATGGCGAGCTAATCACAGTAAGATGGCCCGTTCTGGTCCCTCCGCCTATGGTCTCTGGTCCTCAGTTTGACTATCATATTGAGCATAGGCCTCAGGTCCAGAAGCCAAAGCCAAGACTGCCAAGGTTTCCAGGTACTGCCACATCTGTCGGGTCCTTCAATGCAAATGGCTTCAAAATCCACAACACATTCTTTGACAGCTCAAAGAACCCCTACACGAAGCCAAGAATATCATCAGATTGGTTCTGGAGTCATCAGCAGCGAAGCTATTACTCCTGTGTTCTGTATGATCAAGGGCGCATTTTCCCTCATATGCGCCTCGACACCGAAGCCATTGCAGGACTGCCATGCTTAGAAGAAGCACTTGACTGCTTTCGTGATGCTGGTCTGCTCAGCTTTGTCACAGACAAAGAACATTGGAATGAAGAGCTATTGCTTCAATTCTATGCTACGCTCCACATTCGCGGTTATAACAGAGATACGAAGACATGGGTTCTCGAGTGGATGACAGGAAATGTTCATCATGAAGCCAAAGCTCTTGACATCATTGAGTTTACAGGCCTATCCACTCCTGGAGAGCTATATGAACATGGTTGTCAAAACCACCGCAATGCACTGGAGAGCATCTTCCATAAGCCTGAACCCAATATGAGCCAGATGTTGAGCATGATGAAGCCTTTGCCACATGATGCTAAATATCCAAAGGAGTTCTTTGTTGATGACCTTGAGTATCTGCCGCGCACTATATATCACATCATCAGGCGGACTCTATGGCCTATCAAAGGACATTCATCAGCTGCAAAACTTGAAGGAGCCATGAAGACATTGGTCTTTTACATCCTCAATGGCATCAACTTCAATGTGCAAGGTTTCTTCATTAGGCAACTGGCTGCATCTGGATCTGACCTTTTCGGACTGAAGTTCTATGCTCCATGGGTCATGCGCCTCATCAAGCAACACTCTGCTGTCAACTATCAACCATCTGCTCACAATCATGTGATCTTCCTACCAGAGGTTGATATGTCAGTTGAAGCCATATACCCAGAACCTGCCAAGAAGCCTCTTTGTCTTCAAAATGCTGAACATCAAAGCTTCACTCAGCCTATGGAAGGAGTCCAAGCTGTCACGCGTGTCTATCCGATGGCTGGAAACACTCGTCTGCCTCATCGTGCGCCAACTGAAGCTACTGAGAGCACAATTGCTCAAAGGCCAAAGAAGCGCTCTCGGGTCCTCAATGACCGAGAACTTCTTGTGGCCCTGCATCAGAAGCAAGATAAGCATCATTTTTGGCTCAAGCATCAGATGCAAAGCCTCTTGGTGGATGTAAATCGCATTCGAAACCTTGCCACCAAGAATGCATTTGTCACTCACGAAACTTGTCGGCGATCATGGAAGAGTTTGACCCTGCTCAGTGCTGAAGTTGATCTTCAAGACGATGGCTTCACTGATAGATTCAAGTTTGACTCCACTCCTGCATGGAATGCTGTCCTACGAAGAACTCCATCTCTTGAATACTCTTCTTCCTCCGCGGCAACTGTAAATGCCAATGTGATCGATGATGAAGACGATGCAACTTCACCGCCCCCTACTTCTGCACGCATCGACACTGCACCAAGTTCGTCTGCACCGCCAACCAACAACGACAACCCTGCTGCTTCACCTACTCCTCAAGAAGACGAGTAGATGCCCTATGTCTTCAAACCTTTTTGGTCATTACTGACAAAAGGGGGAGAAGCATATGAGTTGATAGTCTTCAAGCGGGTTCATAAGGGCGGTTGCTTTATATTTTTGCCTAGTGCTTACAACTCTTGCTTTTGATACACTTCGTTCTTTGAGTTGTAACACTTAAACTTGATGGTCGTCTGCTACTTATTTGCGTTTCCACGTGCGATGATAACTTCCGCACTTAGATCATTCTGCAGACGTCCATTTTTCATTATGCATGTCATTCTCTTAGCTATATCATTTCATGCATGATGAATTATCTTCATAAGTTGAAGAGGATCTCCACAAGTACAACCTGCCATGTGCATTTGCATTCCAAAAGCAAATTATTTATATGCACATCTTCAGGGGGAGCCCTTGCCACTTATGAAGACAATACGCTATCCTTTACAATTTCACATACTTCTTTCCCGTTGAAAACTTCAACCAGTTTGTCATCAATCACCAAAAAGGGGGAGATTGTAAGTGCATCTAGTGCCACCCCTAGTTGGTTTTGGAGTATTGACGACAAAGTTGGTTGAGGGACTAATGCGTTTGTGAGAATTGCAGGATAACGCAGGAAGTGTCCCTCATTGATTCGGTTTACCTACCGGAGATGACCCCTAAAAATGTATGAAGACATTGAAGACAATGGTGGTGTGTGAAGATATTCACACTGAAGTCTATGACATGAGAAGACATTGAGTGAAGACTATGGAGCGCGAAGACTGAGTTGTTTCGTTGTTTCCTTTTCTTCTTTGTTGAGTCATAGGAACCACCGTACTGTTAAGTGGGGTCCAAGTGAACAAAGTCAGAGTGACTGAAGTGATGCTCAACCCAAATCCTATGTCTTCGAGCGAAGACAATGAGAGCAAATCTTATCCAGAGCTGGATGAGTCAGCTTTGCTTGTAGCCCAAGTAAAGTTGCCGTGTGTGTTTGAAATCTGACCGTTGGAACACGTGTCAGTTCCTTAGTGACCCAGGGTCATTTCGGACATATCAGGTCGGGTTGCCTTGTGGCTATAAATAGCCCACCCCCTACACCATAAATTGGTGGCTGCTCAGAGTTAGTTTACGGCTTTTGTCGTTTTGAGAGCAACCCACCTCGAAGCCTTTGAGAGAGAAATCCTTGCGAGGACAAAGCCCAAACACCCAGAGCCAAAGAGTGTTAGGCATCACTGAAGTCTTTCTGTCTGTGTGACCTGAAGACTTATTACACTTGAGGACTGTGTATCCTCCAGCCGGTTAGGCGTCGCGTTCTGAGCATCCAAGAGTCATTGTGGATTGCCGGTGAACGAAGTCTGTGAAGGTTCGGAAGTCTACCTTGAAGACATACCAGAGTGATTGGGCGAGGACTGTGTGTCCTTAGCTCAAGGGGAATAAGGTGAAGACGCGGTCTTCTGAGTTGAATCTCAGCCTCCCTAACCAGACGTACAGTTGTCACAGCAACTGGAACTGGTCCAACAAATCCTGTGTCTTCAACAAGTGACTGGTTCTATCCCTTCCCTCCTTTACTTTGAGTTTGTCTTCGTGAAGTCATTGTCTATCTGTCTTATCTGTTTGACTTCATTGCTTGACTACTATTGTTGATTGGCTTCATACTATCTTCCATCCTGATCCTTACTACCTAGCTGCTATTAGTCTTTGTACGTTAACACTATTGCTTACTTGACTATGGCTTGCTTGTTGTAGTTTATCTCCCGCTGCATATCAATTAGGTCATTTCTATTGTTTGTCTTCGAAACTTCCACGTTTTGAAGACTTTGATAAAAATCGCCTATTCACCCCCCTCTAGTCGATAACTAGCACTTTCAGATGGGTGCTTCACCTAGCGGTGCTTCTAGGACATAATCTTTCTTGGCAGCTATGAGGATGATCCTCAGGTTCCGGAACCAGTCCGTATAGTTGCTGCCATCATCTTTCAGCTTGGTTTTCTCTAGGAACGCGTTGAAGTTGAGGGTAACGTGGGCCATTTGATCTACAAGACATATTGTAAAGATTTTATACTAAGTTCATGATAATGAAGTTCATCTAATCAAATTATTTAATGAACTCCCACTCAGACAGACATCCCTCTAGTCATCTAAGTGAAACATGATCCGAGTCAACTAGGCCGTGTCCGATCATCATGTCAGACGGACTAGTCGACATCGGTGAACATCTCCATGTTGATCGTATCTTCTATACGACTCATGCTCGACTTTTCGGTCCTCCGTGTTCCGAGGCCATGTCTGTACATGCTAGGCTCGTCAAGTCAACCTAAGTGTATTGTGTGTGTAAATCTGGCTTACACCCATTGTATTCGAACGTTAGGATCTATCACACCCGATCATCACGTAGTGCTTCGAAACAACGAACCTTCGCAATGGTGCACAGTTAGGGGAAACACTTTCTTGAAATTATTGCGAGGGATCATCTTAATTAAGCTACCGTCATTCTAAGCGAATAAGATGTAAAACATGATAAACATCACATACAATCAAATAGTGACATGATATGGCCAATATCATATTGCTCCTTTAATCTCCATCTTCGGGGCGCCATGATCATCTTCGTCACCGGCATGACACCATGATATCCATCATCATGATCTCCATCATCGTGTCTTCATGAAGTTGTCACGCCAACGATTACTTCTACTTCTATGGCTAACCTATTTAGCAATAAAGTAAAGTAATTTACATGGCGTTATACAATGACACACAGGTCATACAAAAAATAAAGACAACTCCTATGGCTCCTATCGGTTGTCATACTCATCGACATGCAAGTCGTGATTCCTATTACAAGAACATGATCTCATACATCACATATATATCATTCATCACAACTTTTGGCCATATCACATCACAAAGCACATGCTGCAAAAACAAGTTAGACGTCCTCTAATTGTTGTTGCATGTTTTTACGTGGCTTCTATAGGTTTCTAGCAAGAATGTTTTCTTACCTACGTGAAAGCCACAATGTGATATGCCAATTTCTATTTACCCTTCATAAGGACCCTTTTCATTGAATCCGCTCCAACTAAAGTGGGAGAGATAGACACCCGCTAGCCACCTTATGCAACTAGTGCATGTCAGTCGGTGGAACATGTCTCACGTAAGTGTACGTGTAAGGTCGGTCCGGGCCGCTTCATCCCACGATGCCGCCGAAGCAAAATAAGACTAGTAGTGGCAAGAAAATTGACAACATCTACGCCCACAACAAATTTGTGTTCTACTCGTGCATAGTAACTACGCATAGACCTAGCTCATGATGCCACTGTTGGGGAACGTTGCAGAAAATAAAAAAATTCTACGCTTCACCAAGATCAATCTATGGAGTCATCTAGCAACGAGAGAGATCGCGAGCGGAAGCGTTCAAGAGAACGGGGTTGAGGGAGTCGTACTCGTCGTGATCCAAATCATCGAAGATCCTAGCGCCGAACGGACGGCACCTCCGCGTTCAACACACGTACAGTTGGGAAGACGTCTCCTCCTTCTTGATCCAGCAAGGTGGAAGGAGAGGTTGATGGAGATCCAGTAGCACGACGGAGTGGTGGTGGATGCAGCAGCGATCTCGGCAGGGCTTCGCCAAGCTTCAGCGAGAGGGAGAGGTGGTGTGTGGGGAGAGGCAGGCGCCAGAGACTTGGGTGCGGCTGACCTCCCTCCCCCCCTCTTTATATAGGCCCCCTAGGGGGGCGCCGGCCCTAGGAGATGCAATCTCCAAGGGGGGGGGCGGCCAAGGGGGTGGCTTGCCCCCCAAGCCAAGTGGAGGCGCCCCCACCCCTAGGGTTTCAAACCCTAGGCGCGTGGGGGCAAGGGGGGGCGCACCAGCCCACCAGGGGCTGGTTCCCCTCCCACTTCAGCCCATGGGGCCCTCCGGGATAGGTGGCCCCACCCGGTGGACCCCCGGGACCCTTCTGGTGGTCCCGGTAGAATACCGGTGACCCCCGAAACTTTCCCGATGGCTGAAACTTGACTTCCTATATATAATTCTTTACCTCTGGACCATTCCGGAACTCCTCGTGACGTCCGGGATCTTATCCGGGACTCTGAACAACTTTCGGGTTACTGCATACTAATATCTCTACAACCCTAGCGTCACCGAACCTTAAGTGTGTAGACCCTACGGGTTCGGGAGACATGCAGACATGACCGAGACACCTCTCCGGTCAATAACCAACAGCGGGATCTGGATACCCATGTTGGCTCCCACATGCTCCTCGATGATCTCATCGGATGAACCATGATGTCTAGGATTCAATCAATCCCGTATACAATTCCCTTTGTCAATCGGTACGTTACTTGTCCGAGACTCGATCGTCGGTATCCCAATACTTCGTTTAATCTCGTTACCGGCAAGTCACTTTAATCGTACCGTAATGCATGATCCCGTGACCAGACACTTGGTCACATTGAGCTCATTATGATGATGCATTACCGAGTGGGCTCAGAGATACCTCTCCGTCATACGGAGTGACAAATCCCAGTCTCGATTCGTGCCAACCCAACAGACACTTTCGGAGATACCCATAGTGCACCTTTATAGTCACCCAGTTACGTTGTGATGCTTGGCACACCCAAAGCACTCCTACGGTATCCGGGAGTTGCACAATCTCATGGTCTAAGGAAATGATACTTGACATTTGGAAAAGCTCTAGCAAAACGAACTACACGATCTTTGTGCTACGCTTACGATTGGGTCTTGTCCGTCACATCATTCTCCTAATGATGTGATCCCGTTATCAATGACATCCAATGTCCATAGTCAAGAAACCATGACTATCTGTTGATCAACGAGCTAGTCAACTAGAGGCTCACTAGGGACGTGTTGTGGTCTATGTATTCACACATGTATTACGATTTCCGGATAACACAATTATAGCATGAACCACAGACAATTATCATGAACAAAGAAATATAATAATAACCATTTTATTATTGCCTCTAGGGCGTATTTCCAATAGTGGCCTCCTTTGTTCTACTCATCCTCGCTGCCAGTGGCGCCCACGGGCGTGCCGACTTCGTCATCATGGCAGCGGGGCACCACCGACATGGAGCTAGCAACGTCGTCCATGCCGTCGTAAACTTGTGTCAGCTAGTAGGACAGGAGCAAAGCATCCTGCTCATGCACGTCCATGAACACCATGATGAGTGTGCCATCAACTTGCTCCTCTGTGTGCCACTGCTTGTCCACCAGGGTGCCCTTGTCGTCCTCTCACGCCTCGGCCATGGTGATGCCGTCCTGAACCAGCGATGGAGGTGGCGTCGGCTTATCCTCCGTTGGCTTGTCAGCCTCGCAACCATCCGAAGAGCTCGTTGGAGAGCCAACATGTATCTGGCTAGCTCGACGGGCAGCCGTCCGGCAGCAATACCGGAGATCTCCTTCTCTTGCTCGCCGGTGATGTCGTCTCACAGGGCTTCAGAGCTCGAGGCCATGGCGTATTTGGTGCATATAGGAGATGGAGAGCGGAGGTGTGGTGCATCTTTTGCCCCTGGCCACGTTTAAATAGCGGGTACATGCCATGCTGCTCGGGGCGTCGGAATAGGTTTTTCGGCTGACGCGCCGGTTTAATGGAGGAAGGCAGGGAGGGCGGATGTCGCTTCAATGCGGAGAGAAGACACATGCAGTGGGCGGCACGCCGCTTCAATGACGGCTGCAGAGAGGTCGCGTCCACTTTGGGCAAGCATGAATCCGGCGCTGACATTTTGGAGCGACGCTGACTGCTACGGGCAAGAAAGCGCGCGGGTGAGGGAGAGTGTTTTGGGTGGGCCAAGTTTGTCGATGGCATGGATGGTAGCGGTCCAGACTCCCTCAAACCCCTCCCCCTCCGGTTTGTGGAAAAAATAATGTCTGCACTGGGCAATGGACGGATATATGACCTCGTTGGATGGCAAAACACGTCTGGACCGCGCGGTACAAACATGTGTGATATGAGGGTCCGCGTTGGAGATGTCCTAATATTGCAAATTTGTAAGTGTGTTTGTCGTCACTCTTATGATCTCCGTTGATTTTTACTGCGATTTTTCTTTATTTGCAGGAGATTTTTACTGTGATAAGTAGAGCCTACTTCTAGCAGTGGGCAACAAGGAAGAAAGCTAGGAGGTAAATATGTGATGTTCATTGAGACGTAGCCAAAGAGCTACAGGCATATCATACACTGACACATGTATTCACAAATAGAATGAATCATTGACAGATGTCGCTATCCATCCGGTGGAGTGGAGCTGAATCACCGTCTAGTTCATTTCACTAGAGTAGCAAAATCTATAATATTTGATTTCCCTTTGAAGATAAAATGATCCATTCTTGTATCTGGAAATGTTGTCATAGTTTGTGTCATCATTTTCAGTGTTGGCGCAAAAAACATAATAGCTAATTAGTGTTAATATATCATTTAAAATATTGTTGACTTTTCTAAATCTTCTCGCACCAACAGTCTTATGGTGTCAAGATGTTTCTGAAAATATCATCATTTTCTTTTTGTTCGTTGTTAGCTATAGTCAGTGTGGCAAATAGTGCGTAAAGTGTCAAATCCTTACCAAACAGTGAGCACGGTTAACCAACATCTTTAAAGCGGACCCGTAAATCTCCTGCAACAGTTCAGATCGGGCTGTTCAGACCACGAAAGCCATCCAACATCAACCTGTATCGGTCCGAGGAGCGGTCCGGACGCGATTTCTCCCGCAATACGGAGACAAAAGTGGGGGAGGTTTGAGGGAGCCCGGACCGCTCCCAAGCCTGCTTCTGACCGCCCTAGCCCACCAAAAAATCCTTGTCCCCTCTCACGTGCGCTCCCGCCCGGTGCCCGCATTCATGCCGCTGTAGAGCGTGCCGCCCCGCATTAAAGACGGCTCAGCAGGGCAGCCGCGACCTCTCACTGCCTCCGCCACTGAAAAGCGGCGTGCCAGCCGAGGGCGTCGCACGTTGCACGCCTAGCTGAACACGCCTCCTCGCCGCATTCATACGCCCCCATTAACCCTGCGTGGAAGCCGAGAAATCTACTCCGGCCACACGTTCGTTCATTAGCAGGCCGACACTAAATGCAACTCCAGCCGAGCTCCTCCCGTCCGCCCTCTATTTAAACGATGGCAGGCATCGGGCAAAAAGCACACCCCTCCGCCGCTCCCCTCATCCCCTCCTTCACCATTTTCTTCACTATTTCAACTGCATTCGATGGGCAGGAAGAGCAGTTCTCTAGCATAAAAGTCGGCATGCTGACCCGCCGGGCCTGCCGGATACGAGCGAGGCAGCTCGCTGCTTCACCTCCCCCCTAGGTTGACGGAGCAAGTTGTCGCCCCAATCCGGCGCGTGGTTCAGCAACTCGCCTCTCCAAGCCAGCTTGCGGAGGAGTGGCGAGTTGCTCCAGGCCGGCAAGGAGTAGAGCATGGCGGCACGACCATGGACGACGCCGCGTCGTACCGCCGCTCTAGTGCGTACGACCGCGCCATCCGCCGTCGACGCGGGCGTAGCCACGCCATACAGACAGAGAAAGAAGGCGGGTGCGCGAAGGAGATCGACGAGTCGGTGGCCAGCACATCTACGTCCATGTCCGCTGGCAACTTCAAGGGAAAGTAGAACACGGGAGGCCGCTGTCCCTTGGGTCCCAGGAAGGCCACTGCCGGCGCAGCGCCGGCTTATACAGCTGGTGACATGATTGGTTTCTACTTTACCTTAGACCACTCTGGCTTGGGCATCCACGGAAGCACCCTTCCCCTTCGGCTGAAGCACCCTCTTCGCCACACTCCGATGAGCGGCACAACCGAACATAGGGTAGATATGGGGGAAGAATATGTCTCAGGGACTCCCGGCAGTCCGGTGACGAAGGGATCCGCCGCGGCTGGCCATAGACTAATGTAGTGTATCCGTGTCATGGGAGTGTAGCTCCGTGCGACCGTACGTGCACATAGTTTTTACTTTTTAGTTAAAATATTTCCAAAATGTAACTGTTTGCATCTGATTGGTATTAAATCCGGTTGAGTTTGCATGAAATCCGGTTGTATTTGCATGAATTTCGCCCCTCAAAAACTGATCTCAATCATGTATGTATACATCTTCTGGAACTCGAAATAAATTTATAAGAAAAAAAAAAGCTTAGGCACTCCATTTTTTTTGCGAGAAAATTTTCGATCTATTCATCTTCAATCATGGCAATACAACGAATACCGGAAATAATAGAAATTACATCCAGATTCGTAGACCACCTAGCGACAACTACCAACACTGAAGCGAGCCGAAGGCGCGCCGTCATCGCCCCTCCATCGCCGGAGTCGGGCACAACTTGTTGTAGTAGACAGTTGGGAAGTCGTCGTTCTCCACACGCCCACCAACGATGCTAGACGCATCGCCGGAACGGGGGCTAGGCGGGGAGACCTTTATTCCATCTTCAGGGAGCCGCCGCCGTCTCGTCTTCCTGAGCAGGACACAAACCCTAGCAAAACTGAAAGAAATGATTAAAAACGAAGCCCTCCCGCCGACCCTTGCCGAGATCCACTGCGCCCCCATGGCCCTAAGGCCATCGGAGTGGAGGTGGACCTGCGGCGGCGACGACGACGGGAGGCAAAAACCCTAGCTTTTTGTGTAGGAGAAGGAGGAGGCGGCGGCTACAAAGGAGAGGACAGAGCTTAGGCACTCCATGACGGAGTGGTATTTAGCAAGTCAAGCAGTTTTGTGCGATCAGGGTTCTTGAGGCCCGAAAGCAGCTTTGCTGCCTAAACCCATTCTATCGGGCGCTCATCATACCCTGAGAACTGCCCGTATGCTTACAAATACACCAATTATCCATGCTGTTTTTTCACAGCTTACCAGGCTTGCTGCCTGGTGAACGCCCAGTCACTAGACGTGCATATAACCAACTTCCGTCGATTCTCCCTAAGCAATGTGGCACTAAACCACTTTTTCTTTTTCTTTTTGAGCGGTGGCACTAAAGCACCCTAAAACGGTACGTTGTTTGTTTCATCGGCCTTTAAGTGTGCACAGCTCCCATTTCGCGCGCGTGCTTTTTTTTTCTTTTTGAGCGGTGGCACTAAATACTGTTCAAGAATTCATGCGATTAATCAGTTAACGGACCAGTTAATCGTACTCACAGGATGGCCGAATCGAATAGCACCTATTCACCACGTTAACTTGTCAGGCCGATTAACTTTCCCGTGAGACCGATTCATAGTTTCTTAGGCCGATTAATCGCTGTTAGCCATTAACTTAGGGGAAAACAAAGCCCAAAATTTTGGCCCGTGACCCCTTCCATCCCCTCTCGCTTTTCAATAGCTAGAGTTTTACCAAATCGCAACATATTTTGTATATTATATAGTTGAGAGCATGGGACTATGCTATAATACCTAAAAAAATCAGATATATGTTGGTAGGTTCCTATTCAATCTAGCGATTAATGGTCGACCGATTAATCCAGTTAACAGGCTGATTCACCGATTCATCGCTACTCCCAAGACGGACGAGTAGCTACCAGTTACCGATTTCCTTAACAACCGAAGCAACAAAACGCGGCTTTGGGTGCGGGGAGCTAGGGGTGCGCGCGTGGTCACTAACCAGTGACCCGCGTGCCAAATATGATTGGTCCAAGCATGAAACGGAGCAGCAAAAAAAAGTAACAGAGCACAGACTTCTCAAAACAAAAAATTATTGATAAGATACAATCTTTCGTGACTAGTTCAACAATATAGCGGGGGATTGGTTTAGCCAACACGCGGTGCTATCCCCGCGACGGCCATAATTAACCAAGCAACGTGAGTGTCTCAAAGAAAAACTAAGCAATGTGCAACTCAATTTTGTTCACGAGAAATCTTAAAAGGATTAAATATCATATTCCCCAACAAGCCCTTCATCTCAGCAATAACTTGATGATACCCCGTGCATTGCTGCAGGAAATATTGCCTAAAATTGGTGTTTTACTCATCAACTCACTCTCCTAAAAGGATTGATAAAACAAAGAATAATTGATTCTTATTTGAGCATAATTTAGGATGATACATAGGTAATTAAGATCAAGCCTCCAACTTATCTTTTATCTTCTATATTTAAATAGGGGCACCCCACTAGCTGATTTTTCCGACTTGACACGAAGCCACGTCATCCGAATTTCAATAGCCGGTGATGCAGTATAGTTCACGAGTCTGCAGCGGTCTGATCATGTTTTGATGCTATTTACCAAGACTTGCCACTGCTAAGTAGAAAATAACGATTCGTTTGTTCTCCCTAGCGCCCTCTATTCTTCGATCGCGCTGCCTCGCTTCGTACATGGGCTTTTTTGACATGGACCTGTCGCTGTTGGGCTGGCTCTCGAAGCCAACATATATTATGTGGGTTGTAGGTTTCCATGTACGGTCATCTTCCCCACGCAGCAACTCTCATCCCCGTTGTTATCTCTTCCGCCGCCACAACAATACCTCTCATATGCCACAAATTATAGCTTCAAATGCAGATGAAACTGCAGCATTGATTGCCCACATTACCATCCCTCCGTTACCCTAACATCCCTCCGTTACCATGGTTCTTGGGTCGCAGGTCGTGCCGTGCTTCAATTGCCGAGCAGCCAGATCTTCGAGGAAGACGTACCCAATTCGGCCTGCGCGGGTCGTTGACCTCCTCTGCCTCGCCCCAAATTTTTCTTGGTGATGGGAAGCTGGCTGCTGGTCTGCCGTTCCATTGCCAGCCACACGCTGCTGCTCCTCTCTAAACCCCCTCCGCCATGCTTGCCATTAAGTCTCGCCTCTTAATGTTTCTATGAGTGTTGGGATGCGGGCTGAGCCGCCGTTCCTTGGCTGGCCATCTATATCATCGAGTAAGAAACAGCTCATGCGTCCTTTATGTGTCGTTGCTCTGCTCTGAAGCCGCCGGGAGCAGCGAGAAGCCGACTAAATCGGAAAAGGCGATTTCCATTGAGAGTCATGTCCACCTTCGGGCGGTCACATTAGATTATCAGGTAAGCATCGCTGCGCTCTTACATTCATCTGTGAGATGATGAATACCACTCTTGACATGCTTCTGTGTGGCCTATCGTTTAGATTCTACTTTTGCAGTTGCATCCCACTACCCACACAACAGTCTGCACCATATGATGCTACGATGTCACACGCCTCCGATACTCTCCGGTCCAGGCACATGTACGTGCATCCACTTCACCAGGATGCCTTTTCACATGGAGTATGTTCTTTTCTTCTTTTTTTTGTGAGGAACTTCGAGTATGTTCTTAGATACAAGTGCTCTCCTCAATAGGTCATCTACCAGCAAAATTTGAAGGGATGCTAAACTATTATCTCGCACATCTATGTTGTGACCTTTTCTCTATGCGATTTTGTTTGGTAAAATGCACCCTGTTCTTTCCTGCTGTTTTTTTCTTATCGTTATTTTTTCATATCAGTGGCAAAAATATCAATAGATACACTATTTTGTTGCTCAGATCAAGAAGCCGAGGTCAGTGCTTTGATTAAAAATAAGTTGTTTCATCTTTATGTTGTGGTTTAAGTTTAATGTTTGCATCTTATAATTCTTCCATATGCTATTGGTTTTGGAATATAAGATTAGTTTTGCATCCATGAAGAGGGCATATTTCACAAGAAGATACAATTAACATTTATGGCCAAAGTCAGTCATCGTGTCTTATGTGGCAAAGGTGACCCATTCATTACTTGTTTGTGAGACCCCATAATTGAGGTGAGAATTTTGTTTCCCACTAATTCGTTGGAATACTCAATGCAAATTTGGTAAGACTTTTTCTCACAGTTTTTTTGGAAGATCTCTATTGACATTTAGTGTTCAATGCAGCCGCTCGATGTTTTAGGATATATTGTTTTCACTTAGTTTAATTATAATACTTCCATGTAATATATATTAGGTCCACTTTTTTCGTAATACAGTAGTTCTAAACTTAAAGATAGCCATTTTGTGGTTAATATAGTTCAAAATTAATTGTGATGATTGGTTGTATCAATTCCAAATTTCTACTTGCAAAGTTTACTCTCTTATGTGTAATGATATTATTTTTCACATTGATGAGGATGATTTTTCATACGGAATGCTGGGGATCCAGACAAATTGTAAAATTGGGCCAAATTTTACAAGTATTCGAACAACTTTTTTATCTCGATGCTTCAAAGTTATTTCCTTTGTATTAGAGACTTCACACACATGATAATCATTTTGCGCCAGTGGCAATCCGCCAGTCAGCTAGCAAATATTTTTCTTCATATTCTTTCCATGTCACTAATTTTTCTATAATTTTCTACCTGTAATTCTATAAATATGTATATTCGCATTCATTTCCGCAGCAACGCGCGGGGTATCATCTAGTATCTAAATAGCTAGCCCTCACTAAATATTTCTCTCAACATGCAAGCATGCCACATCATCGCATAATATGCATGAGAAAAGGCCCACCTCCACTATCACATGTCTCCCAACATGCAACCATGCCACTTCATCCAGAAATGCATGAAAAAAGACACATCTCAACATGCAAAAATACATGAGAATTTTTATTCTATTATGCTATATATATTTAATAAACACATTACAACTATATAGTAATCAAAAATAATAAATTTTATGTATTTTTAGTAATATATTTTTATATCATTGCTTCAAATATTCATATTTCATACAATGAATTGTATTGAAATATTTTTGCAAAATATTCTCACAACAATGTGCGGGTTATCATCTAGTATCATCGAAAGCTTGGACTGGGGAGACTAGTATAGGATCTCACATTAGGTGAGATCAACTTCAAAAATTTATATTAAGACATTTCAAAAAGTTCTGAAATTAGTTGACAACGTATCTACGGGGTGTGTCTACAACCCTGAAAAAACAACTCAAAAATCGATGTACAGTTGGAGAATCAAATAAGACAACTTCGAATGTGAATAGTGACAGCTTTGAGTGAACAGTATTTGACACTATTCAAATCTGATTTCTCTTTTTCGTTTCTATTAGTGTAGGTCGAATTAGGAGCTAAAACTTTTTGAGATTGTACATCAAACATTGATGTGTGTCTACAATATATAAGCCCGAATACCGCAAGTGCGTGCCGCAGCGGCCGCGGCCTCTTCCATGTGTGGATGTTTTTACTATTCATGGTGATTTTTGCTATGGATGTTTTTTGGCACTATACTTGTGCATATCATTGCAATTAATTTGTACATACCATGGCAATTGCATATATCATGGCAGAAAAGTATTGTATATATCATGTGAAACCTCTGTTTTTGTACATAGCATAGTTTTTGGACATTTTTGCCTTGCTTATTCTCAAAGTAAACGTACGGGAGGGGTGACGGTGGGGGTGGTGGCAATTTTCCTCGAGAGTCATTTTTACGTTTTTCAACGACGACTTGTGGATGTAATTTCTATTATTTCTGGTATTCGTTGTACTGCCATGATTGAAGATGAATAGATCGGAAATTTTCTCGCAAAAAAAAACAATAGATTTCGTTTTCCAGCAAGCTGATGCTTGAGAGG